>NW_026781319.1:300000-394551 GCF_030144855.1 Hypanus sabinus
GGAGATTGTTTGTGTCTTCCTTAGTGAAGACAGATCTGAAGTACTTATTATATTCTCCGGCCATTTCTCTGTTGCCCATAACAATTTCACCCAATTCATTCTTCAAGGGACCAACTTTGTTCTTAACTATCTTCTTTCTCTTCGCATACCTAAAAAAAAAGCTTTTGCTATTATATTCCTGGCTACCTTGCGTTCGTATCTCATTTTGGCTCCCCGTATTGCCTTTTTAGTTAAGTTCTGTTTTTCCTTAAAAACTTCCCAATCATCTGTCCTCCCACTCACCTTAGCTCTGTCATACTTCTTTTCTTTTTAATGCTTTTAAATCTCTGACTTCCATTGTCAACCACTGTGGCCCCTTTCCCCCCTTTGAATCCTTCCTTCTCTGGGGGATGAACTGATTTTGCACCTTGTGCATTATTCCCAAGAATACCTGCCATATGCTGTTCCACGGTCTTTTCTTCAAGGATATCCGTCCAGTCACCTTTGGCCAGCTCCTCCCTCATGGCTCCATAGTGTCCTTTGTTCAACTGCAACACTGACACCTCCGATCTTTCCTTATCCTTCTCAAATTTAGAAAGAGGAACAGTGCCAAGCCGTTTGGTCCATCGAGTCCGCTGCGCCATTTCACCATGGCGGAAACAATTCCCTCACTGCCCCAATCTCCTGTCTTCTCCGCGTGTTTCTTCATGCCCTTAATAATCAGGAATCTATCAATCTCTGACTTCAATATACCCGATGGCGGCCTCCACAGCCGCCTGTGGCAACGACGTCCGGAGATTCAGCACGTACTGTTGAAATAAATTCCCCCACCCCCAATCTCCGTTCTGATAGGAGGGCCCTCTGTTCAGATGTGGACCCAATGGTCTCAGACTCTCCCACCACCTGGAACATTCTCTCCGCATCTGCTGTATCGAGGCTTTGAAGCATACCATCAGTATGGCAAAAGCCCCCACCCCTACGGCACTCCCCATTCTTCAGAGTTTCAGTCACCAAATGCTCCTGATTGGATATGCATTTCAATACCGGAATCATCTTCGTGAACTTCATTTCAACAATTTCCAAAGCAATCACACCTGGCCGGTTTAGATAACGGACCCAGAACTGTCCCAAATCTTCAGTGAGGCGTCGGCTGTGCATTATAAAGTCTCAACTTTTTATCCTTGATTTATATTCAAATCCTCTTCACATAAATGCTACATTGCACTTGGCCTCCTCGCCACCGACTCCAGCTCTAAACTGACTTTGAGGGAATCAGCCCAAGTTCTCACAATTACCTTTGCGCCGCAAATATCTTGTCTTTTTTCAACATTTCGGAAGTAGTCTATGTTTCTTCTACCAAAGTGTATGGTCACACAGAAACCCATCCGCCACTTCTTTGCTCATTCTCTCAATCTCTCTGAACCATTCTGTAGCCTCTCTACTTCCTCAACACTACCTGTAGATCGGTGATTTCACTGCCAATCTGCACTGACTGAGGCTTCCGGACGAGGTTGTCCAACTTCCAGTTAGACGGAGGTACACGTGACCAGGATGAGGAGGGAGCTTCTCTCTGTGTCTAGATTTTCACTTCCCGGGCCAGTTTGCCTGGCGTAAATTTCCAAGATCAGATTTCTAAACTCAGCAGCTGCCATGTATAAATCTTTCAACCATTTGGATTTATTTTTTAAATTAAATTTGTTTAGTTGTTGGTCGTAAACGGGAACCAGTCTTCTGTTCTTAAAACTGAAACGTTATGCAGTAATCAGGTTCAAGTTAAAAACAAAGGTCTGAAAACAAGCTCTCTCGATGAATCAGTCTGCCAGCCCACATCACCTGACTTCCTGCTGCTCAAGAGTTGCAGTATCAGACAAAGGGTTACTTAATTTGCTTTGTATGCCCACGATTTGAAAAAAAAACGCATCTCCGTGTTGTATGTGGTGACATATATCTATTCGGATTTTAGATCTTAGTTCGCACGGTTAACTTTGACATTTGCTTCAAAACTAAGTTGCAGAGTTGATGGATACAAATAATGAGCATATCAAGTAACTGATCAATTCAAGTTGAAAATCTTATGTACTCGAGGAAATTAGCTTGACGGCGTTAACTGTGGATAGCTTGGGTACGTGTGTCTGAAAAATGGTGTTACAATTTGTGTAAAAAACGCAACCATCTTGTGTAAGAAAGCTATGGTTGCTGGTTAATAACTGTATCTGTACCAGGCGGTGTGCGCCCTGACGCTTCTGTAAGTCTTTCCTGATGATGGAGGGGTAATAACGTTTCCCGAAACTGGTGGTGTGAGTACCCACGCTCCTGGACCACCTTTCCGACGGTTGTGGGGTAATCGCAGTTCATGAACCTAGTCGTGCGAGTCCTGAGGCTTCTGTCCATGGTTCTAAGTGGCTAAGGGATAATGACTGCTCTTGAAGGTGCGGGTGGCATCCGGAATCCCTTGCACATACTTCCTTATGATCTGACGGGTAATAACCGTTCCCAAACCTGTTGGAGTGAGTCCAGACACTCCTGAACTTTATTCCTGATGTTTGAGGGGCAAAGGATATTCCTGAACCAGGTTGTGTGGATCCAGATGCTCGTGTCACTCATTCCTGAAGGCTGAGGGGAAATATCAGTTCCGAAACTTGGGGTGTGAGACTTGAGGTCAGATAACTACAGTGAACGATTCTGCCAAACAAAAAAAGGATGGTTGCAGGAGAAAACACTTTAGTGAGTGTACTCGTGACTACTTAAATCAGCAACGACATGATGTCTCTCCGTGGGTTGAAAACACAACACCGTCACTCACTGTTCTCTGTTCGCTGTTCCCCATTTACAGAACAAACTTGTTGACAGGAATGGATCAACAGGAAAGGCGCTTTTTATTTGATATCAACGTTGCAAAACCTCACGATGGGCCGAAGAAAGAATGGTCAGACAATGGGTTAGATATGCTGGAAATGAGCTCAATCGAGGAAAAGGTTTGTGCCAGACCTTGTGAGGATGACTACAAACTGTCCGGGGCCTGATCGCGGAGTCCCACTGGCCGCACTCAACCCATAACCCTCCATTCCTTTCCTGTCCATATGCTATCCAAGTTTACTTTACATGACAATACAGAACCTGCCTGGACCACTTCTACCAAAAGGTCATTCCACACAACCACCACTCTCTGAGTAGACATTCCCCCTCGTTTTACCCATAAACCTTTGCCCCTAACTCTCAAATATTGCCCTTTTGTTCGAATCCCCCCGACTCTCAATGGAAAAATGCCTATCCACATCAACTCGATCTATTCTCCTCATTTTTTAAAATACTTCTATCAAGTCCCCCCTCAACCTTCTACTCTCCAACAAATATGGACCTAACTTGTTCAAACATTCCCTGTAACTTCGGTTCTGAAACAGAGTAACTTTCTCGTACACCTTCTCTGTACTCTCTCTATTTTGGTGACATCTTTCCTATTATTCGGTGACCAGATCTATACACAATACTCTAATTTCGTCCTTAACAATGCCTTGTACAATTTCCACATTACCTCCCAACTTCTACACTGAATGCTCTGATTTATAAAGGGCAGCTTAGGAAAATCTTTCTTCACCACCCTTACGACATTAGATTCCACCTTCAGGGAAATATGCACATTATTCCTCGATCACCCTGTTCTACTGCATTCTTCAATGCCCTACCATTTACTATGTATGTCCTATATAGATTATTCCTACAAAAATGTAGCAACTCACAATTATCAGCATTAAGCTCCATCTGCCATCGCTCCGCCCACTCTTCTAACTGGCCTAAATCTCTCTGCAATTTTTGAAAACCTACTTTATTCGCCACAACGCCACCTAACTTAGTATCATCTGTATACCTACTAATCCAATTTACCACCCTATCATCCAGATCAACAATGTATATGACAAGCAACACTGGACCGAGTACAGATCTCTGAGGCACACCACTAGTCACCGGCCTCCAACCTGACAAACCGTTATCCACTACTACTCTCTGGCATCTCGCATCCAAATACTGTTGAATCCATTTTACAATTTCAAACTTAATACCTAACAATTGAACATACCTAACTAGCCTTTCGTGTGGAAGCTTGTAAAAGGCCTTACTGAAGTCCATATTGACAACATCTACTGCTTTCCTCGTCACCTCTTCAAAAAATTCAATAAGATTTGTCAAACATGACCTTCCATGCACAAATCCACGCTGACTATTCCTAATTAGACACTGTCTATCCAAATAATTATATATACCATCTCTAAGTATAACTTCCATTAATTTACCCACCACTGACGTCAAATCACAGGCCTATAATTGAGAGGTTTATTCTTAGAACCCTTTTTAAACAATGGAACAACATGAGCAATACGCCAGTACTCCGGCACAATCGCCGTTTGCAATGACATTTGAAATATTTCTCTCAGAGCCCCTGCTATTTCTACCCCACACTCCCTCCAGGTCCTATGAATATCCTGTTAGGACCCGGAAATTTATCAACTATTATGTACTTTAAAAATCACAGTACTTCCTAGTTTCCATAATTTCCCTACTTTTTCCCTTACCTTACTCAATTCAAAGTCTTTCTCGTTCGTAAATCCAGTGGTCAGACACAGAGTGAATCTCCTCAACACCGTCCCATCACACACTCCCGGGTTCAGACACAGAGTGAATCCCCCTCCACACCGTCCCATCACAAACTCCCGGGGTCAGACACAGAGTGAATCTCCGTTCACACCGTCCCATCACACACTCCCGGGAACAGACACAGAGTGAATCTCCCTCCACACCGTCCCATCACACACACCCGGGGTCAGACACAGAGTGAATCTCCCTCCACACCATCCCATCACACACTCCCGGAGTCAGACACAGAGTGAATCTCCCTCCACACCGTCCCGTCACACACTCCCGGGGTCAGACACAGAGTGAATCTCCCTCCACACCGTCCCATCACCACTCCCGGGGTCAGGCGCAGAGTGAATCTCCCTCCACACCGTCCCGTCACACACCCCCGGGGTCAGACACAGAGTGAATCTCCCTCCACACTCTCCCATCACACAGTCCCGGGGTCAGACACAGAGTGAATATCCCTCCAAACCGTCCCATCACACACTCCCGGGAGCAGGCACAAAGACCCAACTCTCAATCCTGGCGTCAGACAGAGAATGAAGCTCCCTCCACCCCGTCCCATTTCACACTCCCAGTGTCAGACACATACTGAAGCTCCATACACACCCCCTCATTACACATTTCCGAGCTCCCACGGAGAGATTCACCCTCCACACCGCCCGGTCGCACTCTCCCGGAGTCAGACACAGAGTGAAGCTCCGGTCTCCTCACACACACATTTGGTCAGACAGTGAGTGAAGCTCCATCTACACCGACCCATCACACAACTCCGGGTTCAGGCACAAGTGAACATCGTCACATCACACACTCAGACTCAGAGTGAAACTCCCGACGCACCGTCTAATCAAACCTTCCGCGGACAGACCCAGAGTAAAGCGCCCTCAAGAGTTCCGGGTTTCAGCCACCGAGTGAAGCTCCCTCCATACATTCCCATAAGATTATAAGATTATAAGGCTTCTAGAAAGGAACTTAGAAGGAAATTAGAAGATCAGAAGGGACTATGAGAAGGCCGTAGCGGGCAGAACTAAGGAAAACCCTAACGCATTTTACAAGTATGTGAAGAGCATGAAGATAAGACGTGAAAGAATAGGACCTTTCAAGAGTTTCTGTGGGAAACTGTGGATGGAAACGGAGTAAATAGTAGAGGTACTTCATGAATACTTCACTTCAGTATTTACTATGGAAAAGGATCGTAGTGATTGAAGTGATGACTAGCAGCAGACCTAAAAGCTTGAGTATGTCGATATTATGAAAGAGGATGTGCTGGAGCTGGATAAGTCGCTGGGACTGGACGTAACGTAACCCAGGCTCCTCTGGGAGGAGAGGGAGGGGATTGTTGAGCCTCTGGCGAATATCTTTACATCATAAATAGGGACGAGAGAGTTTCCGGATTAAAGTGCTGCGGATATTGGTCCCTTATTTAGGAAAGGGAGTACAGATAGCCCAGGAAATTATCGACCACTGAGTCTTACCTGACTGGTTGGTAAATTGATGAAGATCCTGAGAGGCAGGATTTATGCGCTTTTGGAGGGGTATTACATAATTAGGAGTAGTTGTCATAGCCTTGTCAAGGTTAGGCCGTGCCTTACGAGCCTGATTGAATTTTTTGAGGATGTGACAAAACACATTTATGATGGAATAGATGCAGTCTGTATGGATATCAGCAAGGAATTTGATAAGGTACCCCATGCAAGGCTTGCTGAGAAAGTGAGGAATCATAGGATCTACGGGGGACATTGATTTGTGGATCCAGAACTGGCTTGCTCACAGAAGAGAAACTGTGGTTGTAGAAGGGTCATATTCTGCATGGAATTTGCTCTCCAGTGGAGTGCTCAGGGATCTGTTCTGGGACCCTTACTCTAAGTATTTTGTTTTTATAAATGCCCTGGATAAGTATGTGGAGGGATGGATTAGTAAATTTGCTCATGTCACTGAGGTTGGAGTTGTTGTGGATAGTGCGGTGGGCTGGCAGCGGTTAGAGCGGTACACTAATAGGATGAAAAAAACGGACTTAGGAGTGGCAGATGGAGTTTAACCCAGATCAGTGTGAAGTCTCTCACTTTGGTAGGTCAAATATGATGTCAGAATATGGTATTACTGTTAAGACTCTTGACAGTGTGGAGGATCAGAGGGATCTTCGAGTCCGAGACCATAGGACACTTCAAGCTGACCCGCATGTCGACCTTGTGGTTAAGAAGTGTTATGGTATGCTGGCCTTCTCTAATCGTGGAATTGAATTTAGGAGACGAGAGGTAACGTTGCAGCAAGATAGGACCCTGGTCAGAACCCGCTTGTGGTACTGTGCTCAGTTCTGTTCGCCTCACTACAGGAAGAATGTGTAAGCCACAGAATGGGTGCAGAGGAGATTTGGACTTTGCCTGGGTTGGGGAGCATGCCTTGTGAGGATCGGTTGAGTGAACTTGGTCTTTTCTCCTTGAAGCGAAGTAGAATGAGAGGTGACCTGATAGAGGTGTCCAAAGTAATGAGAAGCATTGATCGTGTGGATCGTCAGAGGCTGTTCCCCAGGGCTGAAATGGTTGCCACAAGAGGACACAGGCTTAAGATGCTGGGGGGTAAGTGCAGAGCTGATGTCAGGGGTAATTTCCTTTACTCAGAGAGTGGGGAGTGCGTGGAATGGGCTGCCGGCAACGGTGGTGGAGGCAGATAGAATGAGGGTTTTTAAGAGGCTTTTAGATAGGTCCACGGAGCTTAGTAAAATAGAGGTCTATGGGTAAGCCTAGTAACTTCTGAGGTAGGTACATGTTTGTGGGCTGAATGGCCTGTATTCTGCTGTAGAGTTTCTATGTTTCTATGTTTCCTGTTAGCTTAACCTCAGTGGTTTGGAGAGTGTTGGAGTCTATTAATAAATTTGTGGTTGCGAGGCTCTTGGTGCCTAATGCTAAAAGTGGTCAAAGTCAGCTGGCATCTGTCAGGGGAAATGATGCCGGCAAATCTGTTAGAGTTCTTTGAGGAAGTAACCAGCAGGGTGGACAAAGGACAGACAGTGGTTGTCATTTACTGGATTTCCAGAACGCATTTAGCAAAGTGCCATGGATGAGTTTGCTTAAAAAGACATAATCCCATGGTGATACAGGAAAGACACAGGCATGGATAGGGGAATGGCTGACAGGCAGGAGGCCACGAGTGGGAATAAAAGGGCGTTCTCTGGTTGGCTGCCAGTGACGAGTTGTTTTACTCAGGGGGACTGTGTTGGAACCGCTACTTCTCACATAGATTTTCAATGCTAAGTGGAACAGATGGCTTTCTGGCAGAGTTTGCTGTTGAAACGGAAGTAGGCGTAGGGGTCAATTGCATTAACAAAATCATAGAACGAAGTTCCTATCTAAGAGACTATTAAAAGACGCCATTGAATCCGGCTCGAACACCATCACCGGAAGTGCATTCTCGCTCTGTGGCAACCCACACTCTCTGTGTGAAAACCCCTTGTACCACCATCCAAGCTGCTTAAAACTACAGAACATAGAACATACAGCAGTACAGCACAGTACAGGCCCTTCGGCCCACAATGTTGTGCCGAACTTTAAACCCCGCCTCCCGTACAACCAACCAACATAAATTCCTCCTTATACCAGTCTAGTGGTCTTTGAATTTCAATAATGTATCTGCCTCCACTACTGCCTCAGGCAGTGCATTCCACGCACCAACTACTCTCTTATTAAACGACCTTCCTGTAGTATTCCCCTTGAAACTCCTACCACTTACCTTAAAGCCACGTCATCTTCTATTGAGCGGTGGTGCCCTGGGGAAGAGGCGCTGGCTGTCCACTCTAGCTCTTCCGCTTAATATCTTGAATATCTGATCATGTCTCCTCTCACACTCCTTCTCTCCAAACAGTAAAGCCCTAGCTCCCTTAATCTCTGATCATAATCCATACTCTCTGAACATGGCAGCATGGTGGTAAATATCCTCTGTACCCTTTCCAATGCTTCCATATCCTTCCTGTAGTGAGGCGACCAGAACTGGAGACAGTAGTCCACGTGTAGCCTAATCAGAGTATTATAGAGCTGCATCGACACCTCGCGACTCTTAAACTCCACCACTCGAATAATGAAAACTAACACCCCATGAGCTAGGAAGACCTGTGGGGTAGGGTAGTTAAGAAAATTATGACCCCACCCCTCGACAAATCTGTACTTTTCATTGACAAACAAACTGAAACAACGGGAAGGTGGGAAGGGAGATTCACTCTGTGCCTGACCCCGCGACTACGTGATGTGATGGTGGGGAGGAAGCTTTTTTTCTGTTCCTGACACCCGGAGTGTGTGATTCGGCGGATCGTAAGGAGCTTCACTCTGTTTATGTTGAAAGATTGCAGTAGCTGAGCCTGTATACACTGGAATTTGGAAGGATGAGAGGGGATCTGATAGAAACATATGATTATCTAGCGAGGCAGGAAACGTGTTCCCGATGTTGTCGGAGTCTGGAACCAGAGGTCACCTTTTCTGAAACAGGGGTGGTCCATTTAGAACGGATTTCAGGGGGGCAGCAAAAAATCTTTTTCATCCAGAGAGTTGTGGATCTAAACTCTGACTCTGAAGGCAGTGGATGCCTATTCTCCAGATGCTTTAAAGAAAGAGATAGATAAACCTCTTAAAGATAGAGCAGTCAAGGGATATGGGGAGAAGGCAGAATCGGCGTAGTGATTGTGGATGATCAACCATGATCACATTGAATGGTTGTGCAGGCTAGAAGGGGTGAGTGGCGTAAACCTGCACCTGTTCTCTATTGTGTCTGACCCCGGGAGTGTGCGATGGGACGGTGGTGAGGGAGCTTCACTCTGAGTCTCACCCCGGGAATGTGTGATGGGACGGTGTGGAGGGAGATTCACTCTGTTTCTGACCCCGGGAGTGTGAGATGGGACGGTGGTGAGGGAGCTTCACTCTTTGTCTGACCCCGGGAGTGTGTGATGGGTCGGTGTGGACGGAGATTCACTCTGAGTGTTACCCCAGCAGTGTGTGATGGGACGGTGTGGAGGCAGATTCACTCTGTGTCTGTCCCCGGCAGTGTGTGAATGGACGATGTGGAGGGAGATTCACTCTGTGTCTGAACCCGGGAATGTGTGATGGGACGGTGGTGAGGGAGCTTCACTTTGTCTCACCCCAGGAGTGTGTGATGGGACGGTGGTGAGGAAGCTTCACTCTGAGTCTCACCCCAGGACTGTGTGTTGGGACCGTGGTGAGGGAGCTTCACTCTGTGTCTGACCCCGGGAGTGTGTGATGCGACGGTGTGGAGAGGGATTCACTGTGACTGACCCTGGGAGTGTGTGATGGGGACGGTTGTGAGGGAGCTTCACTCTGTCTCACTCCGGGAGGGTGTGTTCCCGTGGGGTGGAGCGCGGGAATTGAGGGAGGGTGCTGTGAGAGGAGAGACGAGATCATCGAAGGAGCGGGGATGGCGGTTAGTGGGAGATTTGGAGAGAGGAGGGCGGAGTAGAGACATGGCCGGCTGTCCAGGGTCAAATATTTTCTGATCCCCCATTCACCATCTCCGGAAACGTGGAAGTGCCGCCACCGAAAATGTAAGGAACTTCCTGATTGGGGTGCAATGGGTTGGTGTGTCTGGACATCTCTAGGTCATTGCGACGGTGGGGTGGGGTTGATTGTGTTGGGCAGATGGGTGAGAGAGTCGGTTAAGGTAATGGACGCGTCACTGGACTCTGTTCACATCTCTCCGAGGGAGGGGGTTCTTACACCTCGGTGGATGTGCTGGGGCTTTGGCCTGGGACAGTGGTTTCCCGCGAACTGAGGGTTTGAAGCCTTGGGTATGGTCAGGTGTGGTGAGAAATATCGAACCGACCGCGTGGTGCAAATCTCCAGGACAATAGAGGCTCTGTATGAGTTACAAAAAATCCTCCGACATTCCCTTCTTCTTCATTGCTGCCATCCTGCTCTACTTCTCTCCTTCCTTTCCATTCCCCTCTCTCCCCCTCCGATCCATCACTCCCTCCATCGTCTAAATTCCTTTTCCCTCATCCCTCCCTGTGCTGCACTCATTTCCTATCTATATTGCTCTCCCTCTCCTCCCGATCCCCCCCCCCCCGTTGCCTCTTATTCCATCCCTCCACGCCGTTCGCTCGCCGTCTTCCTTCTCCCTCTTCCTCCCAATCACCCCCTTTCAATTTCTCCCTTCTTCCTCCCTCCTTTCTCCGTCTCTATCGCTCTCTGTTCCCTCTTTCCTCACACTCCCCACTCTCTCACTGTCACGCGCTTCTTTCTCTCCTCTAAACGCCCAATTTCCACTCTCTCTCCTTATCCCACGCTATGTTTCTCCCCACTTTCACTACTCTACCCGGCACTCTAATCACTTTCCCCAAAGCCCCCATCCTCCCTCCACCCCGCAATACTCCGCCTGTTCTCGGTTCCTCTCTTCACCAGCTGCTCATCTGGTGTTTGTTGGTGTCGGTCGGACAAGCTTGTCAACACGGGCTTCCTCTGACAACGGCTGCTTCCGCTTTTGAGCTCAGAGTCTCAGAGAACCCTCGACAGGATGGACGACAGCGAGACTTACATGAATGTGAATTTCACAAAAACGGATTCACCGTCTCCTTCCGGAGGTGAGTGACGCAGAAAGACTCAGGGAGGATATTCACTCTGGATCTGACCCCCGGAATTGTGCGATGGGTCGGTGTGGAGGGAGCCTCACTCTGTCTGACCCCGGAATTGTGCGATGGGACGTTGTGGATCGAGTCTCTGACTCTGTTTCTGTCCTTCGCTGCTCTATTCCCAGCTGAACCTGATGTATCGTACGCGGAACTTAATGTGAAGATGCTCACGGAGCCCAGGGTCCGGATAGTTGGAGGTCAGTTTCATCTTTGTTGCGCTGACTGTGTTTAGCTGCTCTGCCCAACTCTGTTGAGAGATCTCAGTAGAACCTGACAATTTACCCTCGTGATTCCCTGTTTGAGCATCAGCCGAAGCGATCGCGTGGGAGAGGCGATTGGGGGCGAGGGGTTGTTGAACTTTGTAAGCGGGGTATAAAGACTGAACCTCTCTCTCCCTTTTCAAATCCAACTCTCTTTTCCCTCTTTTCCCTTCGGTCCCCTCTCTTACCTCCACCCTCTCTTTCCCTCCTCTCTCCCCTCCTCTCTCTCCTAGTTTTCCCTAATGTCTCCCACTGTCCCCTTCTCTTAGCCATCTCTCATTGCCCTCTCTCTCTCTCCGGTCTCTAACACTCTCGGTCTCCCACTGGCACTCTTCCCCTCTCTCTCCGCTCTCTCTCTTCCTTCCCTTATCCGCTCCTCCCGGAATTCGCACCTCTTTCGGCCCCGATTTTTTTCCGCTCATCTACCCTCTTGCCTTCTTCTCCTGTCCATCCATGCCTCTCTTCCTCCCGGTCTCTCCCCTCGCTCTTCTCTCTCCCTCTCAAATTATCTTTTTCTGTCTTCCACATCCCTCTCACACTTTTCTCCTCCCCTTACTCTCCCTTCTCTGCACCCTTTTTCCCTTTCTCTCAATCCTCTCCTCATCGTCTTACTGTTACAGACATTCTCCCCCCTCTCTCTCCGCCTCTTTCACCCCTTTCTCCCTCTCCATATTTCTCTCGCATCTTCCCGTCCATCGCCCCTATCGTTGTCTCCCCTTCTCTGCCCATCGGTCTACTTTTCTTCCTTCCTGTGTGTCACCTCTCCCCCCCCCCACACCTTCTCGTTGTCTCATCCCCTTTCACCCCTTCACTTATCCCACTCTCTCTTCTCTCTCGCCCGAATCCCTCCCCCATTACTCCTCTCACTGTTCCTTATCAGCCTGTCAGTCTCGCTCTCTCTCTCCTAGTCGGTCTGAACTCCACCTACTCAGAGCTGAATTTTCGGAAAGAAGAAACCCGCGTCGATAAGGACGAAGATCCTCCCATTTCCTCCGGACACAGCAGGCTGTCAAGCTCTGCACAAACAGGTCAGAGTTCACAGTGATTACGTCATTATGAATGGGTCATGTGCCAAGTGTCCAAGTTTCTAATGCATCTGCATCAACCACTTCCTCTGTCAGCTCGTTCCATTGACTGACAACCATCTGGGTAATAAAAGGTTGTCACTCGGCTCCCCAGTGAAATCCCTGTCTGTGATGTATACAAATGATCTCTATGAAATTGTAGATGGGTGGGTTAGAAACATAGAAAAGATACATCCAAACACAGGCCCTTCGGTCCAGAAAGCTGTTGCCGAACATGCCCCTACCTAAGAGCTCGCTAGGCTGTACCCATAGCCCTCTATTTTTCTAAGTTCCATGTAGCAATCCAGGAGTCTCGTAAAATGCCCTATCCCTTCCGTCTCCACCACCGCTGTCGGCAGCCCATTCATAGAAACATAGAACATAGGCGCAGGAGTAGGCCATTCGGCCCTTAGAGCCTGCTCCGCCATTCTGTCCGATCATGACAGATCATCCAACTCAGGACCCTGTACCTGCTTTCTCTCCATACCCCCGATCCCTTTAGCCACAAGGACCATATCTAACTTCCTCTTAAATATAGTCAATGAACCGGCCTCAACTGTTTCCTGTGGCAGAGAATTCCAGATTTTGCACTCTCTGTGTGAAGAGGTTTTTCCTCATCTCGGTTCTAAAGGGCTTCCTCTTTATTCTTAAACTGTGACCACTCGTTCTGGATTCCCCCAACATCAGAAACAAGCTTCCTGCATCTAGCCTGTCCAATCCCTTTAGAATTTTATACGTTTCAATAAGATTCCCCCTCAATCTTCTAAATTCCAGTTAGTATAAACATAGTCAATCCAGTCTTCCTTCATATAAAAGTCCTGCCATCCCAGAAATCAATCTGGTGAACCTTCTTTGTACTCCCTCTATGGCAAGAATGTCTTTCCTCGGATTAGGGGACCAAAACTGCACACAATACTCTAGGTGCGGTCTCACCAAGAAGCACCTTGCTCCTGTACTCAAATCCATTTACTATGAATGCCAACATACCAGTTGCCTTTTCCACCGCCTGCTGTACCTGCGTGCCCACCGTTAATGACTGGTGTACAATGACACCCAGGTCTCGTTGCTCCTCCCCTTTTCCTAATCGGAAAACATTCAGATGATAATCTGTTTTCCTGTTGTTGCATCCAAAGTGAATAACCTCACATTTATCCACATTAAATTGCATCTGCCATGAATTTGCCCACTCACCTAACCTATCAAAGTCACCCTGCATCCTCTTAGCATCCTCCGCACAGTTAACACCACCGCCCAGCTTCGTGTGATTCTCAAAGGTGGAGATGCTGCATTTAATTGCCTCGTCTAAATCATTAATATATATATATTGTAAATAACAGGGTCCTAGCACTGAGCCTTGTTGTACCCCACTAGTCACTGGCTGCTATTCTGAAAACGTCCCATTTACTCCCAGCTTTTGCTTCCTGTTTGCCAACCAATTGTCTGTCCACATCAATACCATACACCGAATACTGTGTGCTTAAGGTCTGCACACTAATCTCCCATGTGGGACCTTGTCAAAAGCCTTTTGAATATCTTGATATACCTCATCCAACAGCTCTCCCGTATCCAATCTACGAATTACATCTTCATAAAAATTCTATAAGATTCGTCAGACATGATTTTGCTTTCACAAATCCATGCTGACTTTGTCCGATGGTTTCACTGCTTTCTGAATGTGGTGTTATCACATCTTTGATAACGGTCTGTAGCATTTTCCCCACCACCGATATTAGACTAACCGGTCTATAATTCCCCAGTTTTTCTCTCCCTCCTTTTTTGAAAAGTGATGTTACAATAGCCACCCTCCAATCCTCAGGAACTAATCCAGAATCGAAGGAGTTTTGAAAAGTTATCACAAATGCATCCACATTTTCTTGGGCTACTTCCATAAGCACTCTGGGCTGCAGACCATCTGGCCCTGGGGATTTAGCTTCCTTTAAACCCATCAATTTACCTAACACCACTTCCCTACTAATATGTATTTCCCTCAGTTCCTCCATCTCACTAGACCCTCGGTCCCCTATTATTTCCAGAAAATTATTTGTGTCCTCCTTAGTGAAGACAAGACCAAAGTAGTTATTCAATTGGTCTTTCATGTCCTTGTTCCGCATGATCAATTCACCTGTTTCTGACTGTAAGGGTCCTACGTTTGTCTTGACCAATCTTTTTATAATCGCATTTATATGAAAGCTTTTACAGTCAGTTTTTTTTTTTATTTTCCCTGCCAGCTTGCTCTCATAACCTTTTTTTCCCCCCATTCCTAATTAAGCCCTTTGTCCTCCTCTGCTGGTCGCTGAATTTCTCCCAGTCCTCAGGAGTGCCGCTTTTTCTGGCAAATTAGTTTATTCCTCGGACTTGATACTATCCCTAATTTCCCTTGTCAGCCATGGGTTCACTACCTTCCCTGGTTTATTCTTTTGCCAAACTGCGATGAACTATTATTGTAGTTCATCCATGCGATGTTTAAATGCTTGTCATTGCATATCGACCGTCAACACTTTAGGTATCATTTTTCAGTCTATCTTAGCTAATTCAGGTCTCATACCTTCAAAGTTACCCTTCTTTAAATTCAGTACCTTTATCTCTGAATTAACTATGTCAATCTCCATCTTAATGAAGAATAAAACCATATTATGGTTACTCTTGCACAAGTGGCCTCGCACGACAATACCGCTACCTAACTCTTCCTCATTGCTCAATACCCAATCTAGAACGGCCTGCTCTCTGGTTGGTTCCACGACACGTTGGTTCAGAAAACCATCCCGCATACATTCCAGGAAATCCTTTTCCTCAGCACCCTTAACAATTTGGTTCACCCAATCTATATGTAGATTCAAGTCACCCATTAAAACTACAGTTCGTTTATAGCACGCATTTCTAAATCCTGTTTAATGCCTCACCCAGCCTCACTACTACTGTTAGGTGGCCTAGACACAACTCCCACCAGCGTTTAATGTCTCGTAGTATTATGCAGCTCTAGCCATATCGATTCCACATCCTCCAGGCTAATGTCCTTTCCTATTGCGATAAACTCCTCTCTCACCAGCAACGTTACCCCACCTCCTTTTCTTTCCTCTCTTTCCTCAGGAATATTGAATATCCCTGGATGTTGAGCTCCCATCCTTGGTCTCCCTGGAGCCATGTCTCTGTGATCCCAACGACCTCATATTCATTAATAAGTACCTGCACATTCAATTCATCCACCTTGTTACGAATGCTCCTCGCATTGATACACAAAGCCTTCAGGCTTGTTTTTACAACACTCTTAGCCCTTATACAATTATCTTGAAAAGTTGTCCTTTTGATTTTTGCTCTGGATTTGCCTGCCTGCCACTTTTACTTTTCACCTTGCTACTTTTTGCTTCTACCCTCATTTTACACCCCTCTGTCTCTCTGCACTTGTTCCCATCCCCCTGCCACATTAGTTTAAATCCTCCAGGACAGCAGTAGCAAACACTCCCCCTAGGACATTGGTTCCAGTCCAGCCCAGGTGCAGACCGTCCTCTTTAGGCCGGTCCTACCTCCCACGAAACTGGTTCCAATGCCCCCAGAAATTTGAATCCATCTCCCCTGCACCATTTTTCATGCCAAGTATTCTTCTGAAATGTCTTCCATTTCTACTCTGACTAGCACGTGGCACTGGTAGTAATCCAGAGATGATTACCTTTGTGGTCCTACTTTTTAGTTTATCTCCGAACTCCCTAAATTCACCTTGTAGGAACTCATCCCGTTTTTTAACTATATCGTTGGTACCTACGTGTACCACGACCACTGGCTATTCACCCTCCCATTCCAGAATGTCCTGCAGCCGCTCAGAGACATCCTTGACCGTTGCACGACGGAGGTAACATACCAATCTGGAGCATCGTTTGCGGCCGCATAAAAGCCTATCCATTCGCCTTACAATCGAATCCCCTATCACCATAGCTCTCCCACTCCTTTTCTTTCCCTCCTGTGCCGCAGAGCCACCCATGGTGCCATGAACTCGGCTCAGCCTTCCGCTAATGAGACACCTCCCCCAACAGTGTCCAAAACAGTATATGTGTTTTGGAAGGAGATGACCTCAGGGGACTCCTGCACTACCTGCCTACTGCTACGCTATCTAGTGGCAACCCATTCCCTTTCTGCCTATGTAGCCTTTACCTGCGGTGTGGCCAACTCAGTGAAAGTGCTCTTCACGACTTTCTCAGCATCGCGGATGCTCCAGTGTGAATCCAATCGCAGCTCCAGACGCTCGATGCGGTCTGCCAGAAGCTGCAGTTGGACACACTTCCTGCACGCATAGTCGTCAGGGACACTGGAAGTATCCCTGATTTCCCACATGCTGCAGGATGAACAAACCACGGGGCTGATCTCAGCTGTCATGTCCGACCCAATACGTTGCCTCAACTTTTGAAATTCTCTC
The DNA here is from genome assembly GCF_030144855.1 of Hypanus sabinus. Taxonomy (NCBI): domain Eukaryota; kingdom Metazoa; phylum Chordata; class Chondrichthyes; order Myliobatiformes; family Dasyatidae; genus Hypanus; species Hypanus sabinus. Next base: position 316,966 of record NW_026781319.1, read on the forward strand.
CTTTTAAAGGAACTTAGCCGGCCTTACCTATCTTGACGTGAAGCTCGTCCTCAGCCTCTGCGCGCCGAAGCCTCTCGAGATAAAGCCTTCCTACATTGTCCCCGTCTACTCAGTCACAGTCCGACTTATACGCGCTTGCGCAGTCGTGCCCCCGGTAAACAGCCGAAGAAAATTTCACGCAGACTCCACTCTCTACGTAAAAATATTCTGCCCTCTATACTTAATTCCAAGTACCTTGAAACCATGCCCTCTCGTGCTAGCCCTTACAACCCTGGGGAAAAGCCACTGACTATTCGCACGATCAAGTCATCTCATCATCTTGTACAATTCTATCAGGTCACCTCTCATCCTCCGTCGCTCCAAGGAGAAATGGCCGAGTTCATTCAACCTATTCTCATCAGGCATGCTCCTCACTCCGGGCAACATCCTTGTAAATCTGCTCTGCACCCATCCTGTGGTTACCCCGTCTTTCCTATTGTGAAGCGACTAGAACTGAGCACTGTTTTCCAAGTAGCGACTGTCCAGGGCACTATGTAGCTGTAACATGACCTCTCTGCTCTTAAATATGTATAAATGATTCGAATGAAAGTGTAGACGGCTGGGTTAGTAGGTTTGATATGGCGAGAGCTGGTGCTGTGGAGAACAAAGAAGACTGGCAAAGAATTCAGTGGGACATAAATCAGTTACAGATATAGTTTGGAGACCGGGCAGAGCGAGTTTAACCCGGACAAACATAAAATGTTGTACCTTGATAGGTCAAATGAAGGAAATGACACGCTATCAAATCCAGGACCTAAACAGTGTTGAAACATAGAAACATAGAGAACGTACAGCATAATACGAGCCCTTCAGCCCACAATGCTGTGCCGAACATGTCCTTACTTTAGATGGGCAGAGGATCTTGGGGTCCATGTTCATAGCTCCCTGAACGTGGATGCACAGTTTGATAGGATGGTTAAGAAGTCCTGTGGCATTCTTAGATAGATAGATAGATAGATAGTTAGATAGATAGATAGATAGATAGATAGATAGATAGATAGATAGATAGATAGATAGATAGATAGATAGTTAGATAGATAGATAGATAGATAGATAGATAGATAGATAGATAGATAGAGAGAGAGAGAGAGAGAGAGAGAGAGAGAGAGAGAGAGAGAGAGAGAGAGAGATAGATAGATAGATAGATAGATAGATAGATAGATAGATAGATAGATAGTTAGATAGATAGATACTTTATTCATCCCCAAGGGGAAATTCAACATACACTTATTGTAGCAAAACTAATTACATACAGTATTTAACTCAGTATAAATATGATATGCATCTAAAATCACCCTCCAAAAAACCATTAATAAATAGCTTTTGAAAAGTTCATAAGTAGTTTACTGAAGTGCATTGAGTGCTCATTTAAACTCAGTCCTAACACCGGCACTTTAACATGTCTTGCCCCTGGTGGTTGAATTGTAGAGCCGAATGGCGTTGGGGAGTAATGATCTCTTCATCCTGTCTGAGGAGCATTGCATTGACAGCAACCTGCCGCTGAAGCTGCTTCTCTGTCTCTGGATGGTGCTGTGCAGAGGATGTTCAGGGTTTTCCATGATTGACCGTAGCCTACTCAGCGCCCTCCGCTCTGCCACCGATGTCATACTCTCCAGTTCTGTGCCCACGTCAGAGCCCGCCTTCCTGACCAGCTTATTAAGACGTGAGGCGTCCCTCTTCTTAATGCTGCCTCCCCAGCACGCCACCTTCATTTGTCGGGGCATTGAGTACAAATGTCAAGGAGTAACGTTGTAACTTTATAACAATCACTAGTTAGGCTGAATCAGGCGTATTGTATACAGTTCTGCTCACCCCATTATCGGAAGGATGTCAGGGCGTTGGGGAGCCTCCGGAGAGATTTAACAGGACTCTGCCGGGATGCAGTGGCATGTGTTACAACGAGCGGTCGAACACCTGGGTCGCTTCCTCTGGAGCGGAGGAGGCTCAGGGGGATCTGACTGACCTCTGAAATCCGTCAGACACCTGTCGGACTTTGTGAACTCAAGGAATTTGGACTCTCGGCGATGGCGGTTGAAAGTAGATAAGATTGCGGGAGGGAAGGTGTGATCGTGGTTGAAGGAGAGAGAGCGGATGGTAGGTGGAAGGGAGACCCAGTGGGGTCACGGCTGAATTTACACACACTCTGAATGGTCTCTCCGCAGGTCCGCATAAACAGGAGACGAACGAGAACATCGGAAATAGACGGTACCGGAAGATCTGCCTTCTCTGCCTAGTTACGTCCGTCCTTGTCGCGATAGTGGCCGGGCTGTCGATCTATGGTGAGTCGATCGGGCTTCTGGTGGAGTCAGACGTAAACAGACAGAGTGGAAAGAAACGTGAGCGTAAAACACCATAGTGACACGGACACGCCCCTCAATGTTACACTGACATATTGTTCACTGTGACACCGACAAGTGCCTCATCGTGCCCGATGTGACACTGACATCCCCCTCACTGTAACACCGAAACGATCCTCATCGTGACCCCGACGATCCCCTACCCGTGACACCGACACTCGGTTCAATGTGACACTGACATCCCCCTCACTGTAACACCGACACGATCCTCATCGTGACCCCGACGATCCCCTACACATGTCACCGACACACGGATCAATGTGACACTGACATCCCGCTCACTGTAACACCGACACACGGTTCAATGTGACACTGACCCCCTCACTGTAACACCGACACACGGTTCAATGTGACACTGACATCCCCCTCACTGTAACACCGACACACGGTTCAATGTGACACTGACATCCCCCTCACTGTGACAGTGACACGATCCTCATCGTGACCCCGACGATCCCCTACCCGTGTCACCGACACACGGTTCAATGTGACACTGATATCCCGCTCACTGTAACACTGATACACGGTTCAATTTGACATTGACATCCCCCTCACTGTGACAGTGACACGATTCTCATCGTGACACGGACGCGCACTTCACCGGGTCGCCAGGACACGCCTCACCGTGACCCCGAAGTTCCCCGAGACGTGACACCGGCACAGCCCGCACTGTGACACCACAATGGAATGAGTGAGGATTTGGGTAGTGTAGACTGGGAACACAGGCAATATGGTGGGACGGTTGAGGAACAGTGGTGGACGCAAAGAATTTTTTACCCTGTTGAACAAAACTATAAACTGCAGAGACAATGGGAGAGGGGTGGGGAGAGCCTGCCTTGCATAACGAAGGAAATAAAATAAGGCATCAGATTAAAAGCTGGTGCAATAATTCGCCAAGTGTTGTGGGAAACTGGAAGACAGGGCAATCTTTATAAAGCAGCGAAAAAAAAAAACACTAACGAGTAACAAAAACATGGAAGCTAGATCATGAAAACAAACTAGCTAAAAATATTTTTTTGAAATTATTTAAAGCAGAAAGGAATGGCCAAAGTGAATGTAGGTCCGTTGGCGGAAGAAAAGGGGGGAATTGATATATGGAAATGAGGAAATGCCAGAGGCTTTGAATGAATACTTTGTGTCGTCTTCACGGTGAAGTACGCGCCTCACATTCCAAAGAGAGATGTCATGGATGTGACGGGAGTTGAGGGCCTCAATACAATAGTTGAGCAAACTTGTGGGCCCGAAAATAGACAAGTTCATGGTCCGGATTGAATGCATCCCAGGGTGCTGAAGGAAACGACAGAAGTTATAGTTGAGGCTTTGTGATAATTTAGTAAAATCCTCTGGGCTTTGGGCCGGTACCAAATTTTGCGCCGAATGTCACGCCAGTGTTCGAAAAAGGATTTAGGCGACAGGCATTTAACTCTAGGCCAGTTAGTTTATCATATGTAGTTGGGAAAATGCTTGAGGCTATCTTTAAAGAAAAGGTAACGAGACATCTGGAAATAAATGGATCCATGAAACAGACGCAAGGTGGATTCAGGAAAGGCAGATCCTGTTTGATAAACACATTTGAGGATATAACGTGCGCAGTGAACAGAGGGGAAGGGATGGACATTATTTACTGGATATTCAGAAAGCGTGTCGCATAATTGAGTTATCCAGAAGATACGGATTTGGGGATGATGTATCAGCATAGATAGAAGATGAGTTAATTGAAGGTAAACAGGAATTGTGATGCACGGGTGTTATTGTGGTTAGCAATCAGTGGTGAGTTGTGTGCCGCAGGAGCCGGTGCTGGGCCCGCAACATTCCGCAAGAGGGCTTCGAGTGTAGTGTATCTAATTTTGCTGATGATACTAAACTGAGAGGGAAAGGGAATTGTGCAGCAGACTATCAAGAAGGCAAATGTGATGTCGACAATACCCTGACCGTGACACCGACAGGACAATCAATGTAACACTGACACGCCACTCGATGTGACAGCGATATTTGACACAATATCGCTCTCAGTATCACAGATTCGTCACTCTCTGATCACCTGCGACCGAGGCCACCAGGAAATTTGGGAACAATATCAGGAGCTAAACCGGACCCAGCTGCAATGTCGACTTCAGCAAGATGAGTTGAACAAAACACTTGAATCCAGCATAACCCAGAATTCCCGCCTGGCTCTCTCCCGGAGCACCTGTCTCAAGGATATCTCCGTCCTCAACAACAACCTCTCCATCCTCGAAAACAAATTGTTCGTCCTCGAAAATGAAAACTCCGTCCTGAAAACCCATCTCTCCGATCTGAATCAAATCGAAACCAACCTCCGTCAAAAGAACAGTGACCTCGAAAATCAGTACCGATCTCTGATCAAAGAGAAGGGTCAAATCTGTCAACTGCTGACCAGCAGAAAAGGTGAGTTAACACACCAACCTCCAAACCACCTTCACCTACTACTCATCATATTAAAGAGAGGTAGGAAGATATAATTTGAATCTGGCCACCGGTGTCTGACCCGGGGAGTGTGTGATGGGACGGTGTGAACGGAGATTCACTCTGTGTCTGACCCCGGGAGTGTGTGATGGGACGGTGTGGAGGGAGATTCACTCTGTGTCTGACCCCGGGAGTGTGTGATGGGACGGTGTGGAGGGAGATTCACTCTGTGTCTGACCCCGGGAGTGTGTGATGGGACGGTGTGGAGGGAGTTTCACTCCGTGCCTGACCCCGGAAGTGTGTGATGGGAGGGTGAGGAGGGAGATTCACTCTGTGTCTGACCCCGGAAGTGTGTGATGGGAGGGTGAGGAGGAAGGTTCTCTGTGTGTCTGACACCCGCAGTGTGTGATGGGACGGTGTGAAGGGAGATTCACTCTGTGTCTGACCCCGGGAGTGTGTGATGGGACGGTGTGGAGGGAGATTCACTCTGTGTCAGACCCCGGAAGTGTGTATGGGAGGGGGAGGAGGAAGGTTCTCTGTTTGTCTGATCCCGGGATGTGTGATGGGACGGTGTGGAGGGTGTTTCATTTTGCTCGGGTTATTTGACGTACCGGGTGAGCAGATTGACTTTTCTTTGTTCCTGATTTCCAGAACAAACGTGTTCCCAGAACTGGATCAGAAATAAAGGCCGCTGTTATTTCATATCCACCGTCTACGTTTCTTACGACGAAGCAAAACAACATTGTTCAAGCTTTGATTCAAGACTGTTTGAAATAAATTCAAATGACGAAGCGGTATGACTGACACCACTGTATGATTCCACACAAACACACGAACGTCTTCTACACTGGGGGTGAGAGACAGTGATTGAAGCTCTGTACTCTCTTCAGACACAGAGTGATTATTCCTCTACACCGCCCATCACACAGTCCCGGGGTCAGACACAGAGTGAATCTCCCTCCACACGGTCCCATCACACACTCCCAGGGACAGACACAGAGCGATTATTCCTCTACAAGGTCCCATCAAACACTCCCGGGGTCAGAAACAGGGTGAATCTCCCTCCACTCCGTCCCATCACACACTCCCAGGGTCAGACACAGACTGATTATTCCTCTACACCGTCCCATCAAACACTCCCGGGGTCAGCCACAGAGTGATTATTCCTCTACGCGGTACCATCACACACTCCCAGGGACAGACACAGAGCGATTATTCCTCTACAAGGTCCCATCAAACACTCCCGGGGTCAGACACAGAGTGAATCTCCCTCCACACCGTCCAATCACACACTCCCGGGTTCAGACACAGAGTGAATCTCGCTCCACACCGCCCCATTACACACTCCCGGGGACAGACACAATCTCAATCTCTTCGCATTCTGTCCCATCTCACGCACCCGGAGTGAATCTCCCTCCACACCGTCCCATTACACACTCCCGGGGACAGACACAATCTCAATCTCTTCGCACTCTGTCACATCTCACGCAGCCGGGTACATGCACTGAAAGATTCTCCTTCCAAGCATTTATAGACGATAATTCATTTCACAGAGTTTCATTTCCAACTCTATTCTCTACCGTTACCGGACATATTGGATCGGAAAATGTGAAGACAGGTGAGTTTTGGACTGGCGCAGGCGTGTGGTGTTGGAGTGGGCGAATGGGATCCATCTGGGGAATAACACGAGACTGTGCTGTTGGAATGGGACAATGGGATTAGTTTGGGGATTAATTCATGGCTCTGGCGGGGGGGGGGGGGGTGCAAGACAGGGTTGTAGGAATGTGTGTGCGCTATTTTTTTTTTCTCTCTTATGTAATTGTTTAACCCTCTTTGACAGGAACGTGGAATCTAATATCCTGTATACTGTGAAAGATAGAAAACCCACCTGCACTCGGTGTAAAGCGTACGGATGGACTTACAACTGTAGTGATGGACACTATTTCATCTGTGAGAAGTCTGCTCCTTTGTCCCCGGATGTTCTTGAAAAGATGCTTGATCTCTGTCAAGATCCCATGGGTGCACTTTGAGTCAAGTGACGACCCCTCTTTCCACAACCCCCGCATCTCTCCCTAACTCTCACTCCCCTATCCTCTCCCAATCTCCCAACCTCTCTGCCCCATTCTCCTGGCTCATTCTCGTCCCCATTCTCTCCCCCGCTCTCCTTCGCAACTCCTCTCTATACCCAACCTGCCCGCTGCTGATCTCCATCTCCCACTCTGTTTCCCCTTTCCTACCCCGTCCTTATCATAGTCCCGTCCTTTCCGCTCTCCCTTCTCTTTCCAGCCTATCTTTCCCTACTCTCTGCACACCCACTCTCATCTGCATTCTGTGCCCTCTGTCAATTGATTACCCCAACCTTGCGGAAAATGTCTCTGCACATTCACCCTATCTGTGCCACTAGTGGATATATACGCCCCTGCCAGGCCATCTCTACCCTCCAAAGGAATAAAGTCACATCTTTCCTTACTTCTCTCCTTAACTCTGTCTATCTAGTTCTGGAAACAACCTCGTATATCTCCTTCCGCACTCTTTTCCAGCTCAGTGGCATCTTTGCAACAGCAGTGGCACCAAAACGCAAGCACGAACGTCTTGTACAATTCCAACGTGTCCTGGTGAATCCAGTGCTCAGCGCCCTGAGTGATGACGGTCCGGGTGTCGAATCTCCTGTCTAACGGTGTCGCTTGTTGTCCACCATAATCACCGCCTGATTTATTATCTGAGACTGGTAAATAACCTGTAATTTGTTTATTTGCAGCATCATTATCATTAAAGTGCTAAAATATAAGATTAAAGTCAATCAAAAAGAAATTATAAATACTGCAAGAAGGTGAATATTAAGTCAGTGTTTATGTGTCGAGGAAGCGCTCGCAATTTGATGACGGAGGGGAAGCAAATCATTTAATTCGTTGAATATCGGTCATCAGGCTCCTGTATCCCCTCCCGGACGGTACAAGTGAGCACAGGGCAGTTCCCGGGTGGCGGGGGTCCACAATGATGGATGTGATCTTCTCGGTGTATCGCCACATGCAGATGTCCACTTTGGCTGGAAGGGTTGTGCTCGTAGTGGGTCCGTAACCCTCTGCAGCCACCGGCGACCCTGGGTGTTGCCGCCTCCACACGAGGCGGGCATGCGACACGCCAGAAAGCTCTCCACCGCTGCAATCCATTCCGTGACGGGAGAGCTACCGATGGCGGTGAAGGCAAGTGCCGAGTCCGGTCCAGAATGCACTCCGAATCAGGCACGAAATAAACAGGACGTCACTGGTGAAATCCAAAGGTAAAGTTACAAAGAGCGGCGCAATAAATGGATCTCTTACGGTAGAGCACTGAGTGCTCAGCACGGGACTTTACCGATAGACATCCCATGGCGGAACATTGGTTCAGAATAGCTGGCAGTCTGAGTCTAAGAGGGAAAGTGACAGCGAGGAATGGGAGTGTTGAAATCTGAATGCCTGAGGCCGTTCAGTCGGGATACGACACCTCATTCCCGTCTGCCTGAATGTGTTGACCCAGTGTAGATCCTCAGAGATGCTGACTCCCAGATTCACAGGAACTTCCAATCAGAGGATAGTGGCGCAATTCAGCCAATTGGCTCATCGGGTCTGCTCCAGCATTTGATCTTGGCTGATCCACTTCAGTCTGAGTCCCAGTCAAAGTCTGACATAACGATGCCCAGTAAACTCTCCTCCACAGCCGCTGGAGGCAACGAATTCCACAGACTCACATCTCTCCGGCTCCCAATCTCCGTGTAAATGGACATCCCTCCATTCTGAGGTCGAGCTCGCTTGTTTTAGTATCGCCCCCGGCCCCACATTATGAAGCCTCCTCTCCACAGCCACTCTATCGAGATCTCCAACATTTCACAGGTTTCCGTGAGGTCACCCCTCATTCTTCTGAATTCCATTGAGTACGGACCCGTAGCAAAAGCTCCTCCTCTGATAAGCGTTTCAATCCCGGAATCATTTCCGTTCACCCGCGTGGAACCCACTCCACACTCGTTCAGTGTCGGACATCGGTATCTCCTCCCTGATGGTACAAGTGGGCACAGGGCAATTCCCGGGTAGCGGGGGTCCTGTGTGATGGATGCGATCTTCTCGAGCTGTGTCGGGTTACATCCTGGTGCTCCTCTATATCACGGTTTCTGATGAGTTCCAATCACTCTCTTCTCTGTCTACAGAACAGCGAACGTAGATCAGAGAGGAGAACAGACACTTCGGCTCAGAAATGTGATATATCAAGCAAACAAATCCCTACTTCTGACACCAACTCCGTCTCCCTCAGTTCCCTGCACACACAAGTGCCTGTTGAAGACCCCCTTAACCGCCTCTCTGAATCGCCCTCCACCACCAGCGCTGGCAGAACGTTACAATCACAATCCACTCTCTGTGACAACAGAAAGTTACCAAACTCATATCCCTTGAAATTACCCACTTTCATCTTGATACGATCCCTCTGCGATTAGACATTCCATCCTAGAGCTTAAAATATCTGCTGTCTGCTTTATCTGTGTCTCTCGTAATGATAAAAAAACAACTGTCAGATGTTCCCTCAGACCGCCCCGCTCCAGACAAAAGATAATCTCTATTCGTGGCAACGCCACAGTGAAACCTTTGGTATGTCTCCAAAAAAATCCATACTCTTCCTGTAACGGGGCGACAGGAAATGAATTAGTGAACTCGGGAACGTCAGCCCCAGTTACAATCCCAATCTACTTTGTCCGTCTGTTACTCTGCACCACAATCTGGTACACTGTTGTCTTTCTCTCCTTCAAAACTTCCCACTGTTGACCGTATGGGCCAGTCCCTTCGACACTGAGGTTCAATAGCGCTTGAGCTCCAAAGTACCAACTACCCCTTTGCCAGGAAACATCCGGTCCGAATCTGCACTTGCCAGATCATTCCTGACCCCAATAATGTTGGCCTTCCTCCAATTCAGAAACGGCACCGAAGGTCATACCTGTCCATTTCCATAATGAGCTTACATCTAATGGCATTATCATCACCAGATGCAAATTGGTCCCCGACACAAACTTATATCCCCGCCTGTTCCCATTCCGCACTAGAAAATAAATTGGTGCACTCACTCGTTAGGACTTTATACGTATTGATAAAGGAACTTTTCTTGAGAACATTTGACAAACTACCAAACTCGTCCTTTGACTATCTGGGGCTCACACCCAATACCTAAAAAATTGAAATCACACTTTATCACAACCTTATGTTTCTTGCAAGAGACTGCGAACTCTCTACATTTTTGTTCCTCTGAACCCACAGGACTGTTCGGTGGTCGATAATGTAGCCCCATGACTGAGACCATACCTTTCTTATTTTTCAGTTCCGACTATAAAACCGCACTGAGACGAGACGGGGCACTGCCGTGATGTTATCACTGACTTGTAAAACCGACTCTACGCTCTTGAAATATTCCCAGATTAGCACGACTGAAACAGCGGAAACGGGAATTTTGAGCAAACGGTACTGTCCCTGTTGCAGTCAAGTTTCACTAATATCTGCAGTGTCAGGCTTAGAGGCGTTAACCCCTGCACTGAGCGCATCTGCCCTTCGAACAATACATCTTGAATTGAAACGTACGCAGCTCAGAACAGGAGTACCCGCAGGCTCCACTTATTGCTTCATTACTTTGCCTGTGTTCTTAACAACGTTTGTCCCAACAACCACTCAAATATCTGTAATGGCGTTCTTGTTTTCATCCCCTGCAAATCTGGTTTTTACCACCGCTTCCCATCTTTTGATGGCAAACCTGACCGCTGGGATATTAGTTTCAATCGAGTTCAGGTGTATATTGAGAGAGTTGCACATTGGAGAGGAAAGGAAAAAGCTGAGCAAGTTGGGTCGGGGAGGCTCGGCCTCCTGCAGGGGTCTGTGTTGCCCCCCAGTGTTCGCTCGGCAGAATACAATCTCTGATGTGAAGAATAGTAGATTACCGTGGCCTTCAAAGTGACCAGGGACTTCAAGCTGCATAAATGTGTGTGTGTGTGTGTGTGTGCGCGTGTGTGTGTGTGTGCGTGTGTGTGTGTGTGTGTGTGTGTGTGTGTGTGTGTGTGTGTGTGTGTGTGTGTGTGTGTGTGTGTGTGTGTGTGTGTGTGTGTGTGTGTGTGTATACATAAATACAGCTTGAATCTATTTCACTGATATCCTACATATGCTTGCTATCTTTTTATTTTATACATATTATGTATGAATTGTGCCGTGCGGGACTGTTGGTGTTGTGTTTTGCAGCTTGGCCCTGGCTGTATTCATGGTCATTCCTGTGTGACGGAATTGCAATTAAACTTAAATGGAATTGAATTGAAATGATATGAAACCGTCTCGTCTGTAGATGTCGCACCTTCCGTGGAAGAGAGACCGGTGATACACATATCTGAAGACCTGGATCCAACCCTAGCGCTTTAGCCACTTCTTAAACTGAATGTTATTTCTATTTTTCCTCACCTGCGCATACATAAGTTTAAGTCTTCTTACCTCTATATATATATATATAATCTATACATATATATATACCCTGCAAATACCTATATATATATAGGTATTGCTGCTGCTTTGACTGCGATTATAAAGAAGGAAACGATAATTATACTGAAAACATATCAAACAAAAGCTTATTGCCTCTCTGATCCAAGACTTCCCTCCTTGAAGATTCAAAGAGATAAACCCTCTGACTTCAACTCAAATCCAATTATCCAATTTCCCACCACTCTTTCCCTCGTCCGTCTCAGCTCTCTCTCTCTCTCTCTCTCTCCCTCTCACACACACACACACATTCAAACACCGAGTGAGTATCTCTCCACACCGTCCCATCACATATTCACTGGGTGATGCTCCCCCCACACAATCCCATTACGCACGTCCGTTGTCAGACAAGTGCTGAAGCTCCCTACGTATTGTCCCATCATACACTACCGTGGTCAGTTACAGAGAGAATCTCCCTCCACAACGTCACATCACACATTCCCAAGGTCAGACTCAGAATGAAGCTCCCTCCACACCTTCCTTCTCTGTGACATCAAAAACTTGCCAAACTTATCTCCTTTGAACGTCCCGACTCTCACCTTAATGCAGGTACTCTGGGATTAGACATTTACATCCTAGGGTTAAAAGATACAAGTTATCTGGTCTACTTGTGTCTCGTATTGTTATAAACCTCAAAGAGAAACTTAACTCGTGGTTAAACCTATCCTTTTCCATAATTACCCTGTATCTGATGGAATTACCCTCACGAGATGCAAAGTGTTCGCCGACACAAACTTTTGTCCCCTGGCGTGTCCTATTCGATAGGATGAGATCAGGTATGGCACTCTCTCATTGGGACATTAATCTACTAATAAAAGAACCTTTTCTAACTGAATAAGAAAACTATCCCAGTGGTCCTTTCACAGTGTGAGGCTCACAGTCAGTACCAGGAGTGTTAAACTCACCCGGTGTCACAACCTGATGTCTCTTACAACAGACTCCGAACTCTCCACAGGTTTGTTCCTCTAAATCCCCAGACTGTTCGGTGGTCGATAATATAGCCCCCTGAACGAGTTCATACCTTTATTATTCCTCAGCTCCAGCTTGAAAGACTAGCCTCAGCCTAAATTATCTATACATTACTACGACTAAGGCAGCGGTAAACAGGAAGGCTGAGCTGACAGATCTCCTCTCCTGCAAACAAGACTTACTAATGGCTAAAACATGTTTCCAGTCGTTGTCACCTACCCTGAGCCCATCTGCCTTTCGTACAATACTTCCTGCATTGAATCGTACGCTCCTCAGAATACGTGTCCCAGCAGGCTCACCTTTTGCGTCCTGAGTTTGTTCAGCTGTTACCAACATTTGTCCCATCCGACTCCACTATCTGTTATGCCAATTTGGTTTTCATCCCCTGCAACTCTACACCGACCCCTATTTTAATGACAAACCTTTCCGCTGGGATGTTAGACTCACCACAGTTCAGGTAGAAACTGAGAGAGTGCAAATGATAGATCTGCACAACATGGGGGTGGTGCGTCGTGACCTCCGGAACTTAGCCTGTGCTGCCCCCCAGTGTTGGTTCGGCAGAAGACAAGCACTGTTGTGGTAGATTGTAGATTACGGAGGCATTCAAATTGCGTCGGGCCTCAAGCTGCCAATGTATAAGCGCGTGTGTGTGCGCGCCTGTGTAAATATTGCGTGAATGCATTTATCTGATATCCTACTTGTGCTTTCTATTTTTCTATTTGGTTCTATGTTATTTGTGCTTTGTGCCGTGTGTGACTCTTGGTATTGCGCTTTGCTGCTTGCTCCTGACTGGAATTTATGTATGAGTTCACACCTTCCATATAAGAGAACCCCGTGATCGACATATCCTAAGCCCGCGTTCCGACCCCAGCTATTTAGCCATGTGGTAAACGCAATGTTCGTTCTATTTCTGGCTACAGCTGCACATATATAACTTTGCAGAAACGCCCAGCTCCTCCTACCAATATTACTGGTACCCATAATGACCACTTTCCATCGAGGAATCTCGTTCTCGTTCACAGAACCTCTTTTCTGTTCCCATAACAAAGAAGTCCCGATCGCTACAGCTCGTCCCATTTCCACCTTCCCACCCCTTATACCCTGCTCAGTGACATAACCGTACACAGTGCCAGAGACACCAATCCCCAGAACTCCGGCGTTCTAATAACATGGAATTGTGTGTCGGATTCAGAGATTGATCGTGTGTTTGTGTTCAGATGACGTTCAGGAAAGAGGAGAGAATTGGAAGAGGAGCAGGATGATATTGATGGGAGCAGGGACATGGTCGTGAGAGAGCTCACGGGGAATAAGTTGTGCCGAACCGAACGAGCAACCTGTCCGTACAGAGCAGTGAAGAGCCACAGAACCATGAGATCGATATCTGGTGGAGGGGGTCCCCCTTCTTCCCCAAAATTCCATATCTGTGTTGAGGAGGGAGAGTGTTGATGGAAACGTGGAGGGCTGTAGGGGATAGAGTCGGTCAGGGAGACGGACAAAATGAGTTGGGGAAGGAAGAGATAACGTAGACGACGAGGGCTGCAGGAAATAGATCGGTGAGGGAGCCGGGTTGTGCAAAACAAAATCGAAATGAGCGCATACAGAGCACGGACGACATACTCATCGAATATGTCCCATCAAGCAAAAAGTACCAGAAAATGTTCTTTCCACAGCTGAGCAGAGTCACAGTCCCCAAAACCAGAGCCGCCCCTCTCCCGGTGCAGTATTTTCGTTTCAGCTTCTGAAAACAAATGGCGACAGATCGATCAAAGGTGAAAGTGACGGTGAACCAGACAGAACAGTCCGTGGCGGCGTAGAGCAGGACGGCGTGTATATTGCACACAGAAACACGACGTGACCATAAATGTAAGTCTATTGACATGTAAGTCATTGGAATCTTGCTCAGTATCAGATCGAAGAGAACGACGAGCTGATCGGCGGCGACCATGGCAACCAGTACATTGTGACGCCTTTGGAGAGTCCGCACTTCCCCCGCGACAGGATGACGATTGTCACCGTGTTCACTGAGTGGAGAAAAATAAAGACGATTAACGCACACTTAGATGGAAACATTCGCTGAAAACAATAATTTTCATCAAGAGCTCATCCGAGAGCAGAGATGAATATCGAATTAATGAATCTGCTAAGGAGATTATCGGGAGCCATTACTAAATATGCGGTGATTATCAGGTACCTTCTGATGTTCAGGAGAATGAGAGGAATCTCATCGTAACCTGTCGGATATTGAGAACCCCAGATGTCGTTGACGTGCAGAGGGAAGCTTCTGTGGTGGGGGATTCTGCAGATTCGTCGAGCTGTCAATGGATACTGGGAGAGGGCGCCAGAAAGTGGTTGAGAGGGATAATAAATCCTTTGAGATTAAATGGCGGAGAGGGCTCGGTGCCCGAATGGCTGAATTCAGCTGCCTTGCCCTATGGCCTCAGCAGGAATCTCAATGGATGGCTGGAACATATTCAGATATTTGGCGTCAGAAGAATGAGCTGAGACCGGGAAGTGTTAAGAGAATAATTGAACTGATTAATATACCATGTATCACGGTGACTGAAATTCAACTCCCCTCAACTGGGAACACGGCAGAAGTTGAGAATATAGCAACATTAGTAAAAGAAGCAGGGGTGGTCAGTCTGATCAGACTGGCAAGATCTGGCAATGAAGATGATCGTGCCTGATCCAGAATATTAGAAACATAGAAAACCGGCGGCAGAATACAATTGTGCCGAAAATTTACCCCCTCTAGAAATTACTAGGCTTACAATTAGGCCTCTATTTTTCTATGCTCCATGCACCAATCCAATAGAGTCTTAAAGTATTATCCTCCTCCACCGCCGCTGATGGCAGCTCATTCCACCCACTCACCAGTCTCTGCGTTAAGAGAACATTACCCCAACATCTCTGTACCTCCTCCCCAGCAGCTTAAACCCGTGTCCACTTGTGACAACTATTTCAGCCCTTGGATATACAGCATAAAAAGTAGTGGTTCCAGCACCGACCCCTGCGGAACACCTCTAGTCACTGGCAGCCAATCAGACACGCATCCTTTTATTCCCACACGCTGCCTCCTACCAATTAGCCAATGCTCAAACCACAGAAGCATAGAAAACCTACAGCACAATACAGGCCCTTCGGCCCACAAAGTTGTGCCAAACAGGACCCTACCTTATAAATTACTAGGCTAACCTATAGCCCTCTATTTCACTAAGCTCCATGTAAAAAGTCTCTTAAAAGACCCTATCGTTTCCGCCTCCACTGCCGTTGCCGGCAGCCCATTCCACGCACTCACCACTCTCTGAGTAAATACTTACCCCTGACATCCCCTCTGTTCTTCCATTTGCCCTTAACAAGTGGATGACCTCGCATTTACCAACTTTACACTACATCAGCCAGACGACGGTACATATTAATATCCCTCTTCATGCTGTCAGTCTCCTCCGCAATCTTTGTGTCGGCGATAGATCGTGACAGTGATGATGCCGGCGTGACCTCATGCTTTTAGCTGGTGAGACGTTGTCTACATATTTATTCATTTATTTTCGTTAATACTACATTCTGCCATCACCTGTGACCTAGCAAAATGAACGCCATCACACCTGTGTCGAACTCCATCTCTGTAGGCCTCCGTTAGTCTGGATAGACCATGGGTAGTTCCCAGGGCGCAAGCCTGGACAAGGGTTTATTTTTTTATGGAAGACCAGCAGTTACCCAAGCTGTAGGTCACCCCTCTCCACGTCACCAACGTTGTCCAAGGGAAGGGCATTAGGACTCACACAGCTTGGCACCAGTGCCGTCGCAGAGCAATGTGTGGTTAAGTGCCTTGCTCAGCGACACACACGCAGACTCAGAAAAGGCTCGAACTAGCGATCTTCAGATAACTAGCCGAACGTCTTAACCATTTGGCCACGGGCCAGCAGGTCCATCTACCTCTTCGATGCGCAGATTTGCCTCCTATCAAAAACCTGTTGTAACTCTTACAAGCCTCCACACTATCCAGAACACCCCAATCTTGATTTTTATTCCCAAATGTACTAACCCATCGCTACACCTCCTTATCCAGATCATTTATACAAATGACGAAGTGTAGGGGTACCAGAACAGATCCTTGACGCTCACCACTGTTCAACGAAATCAATGCAGAATATGACCGTCTACAACAACACTTTGCCTTCTGTGGGCAAACCATTTTTGGATCAACATTGCAAATGCCCCCTTGGATGAATCAGATGCCTCGTTGGACCCCACGCCTTGCATGGGGTACCTTATCAAACACACTCAGCCAATGTTTGCTGAAGCGATACCGATTGTAAAGATCTGTCTTGCAATTAGAGAGTCGTTAGGGGGCAGGTATTAAAGAGAAGCCGACTTATATTTTTCAAATTTAAATATGAGGAAGACGAGACACTTACCAGGAAGAGCTACAATGGCGAGTACCGGGTAGTAAACCAGTTTGAATGTCATAAGCACAACAGTGATTCGAGAGTCCAAAGTCAGCCATTCGAAATTTTCAAAAAGATATTGAATCGCCAAGAAAATATTCTTAGTATTTCCCGTACCGTTGCGCGATGTACTTCTAAGATTATAATCCATTGCTGGGATAGTCCAGATTCCTGTTTCCGATCCAGCCTCTGTCTTGTCTCTGTCTGCAGCCGCTGGTCTCTGATAGCGTAGACTGGCGGCTCTCACTGAAACTGTTGTTGCGAAGGATACCGGACCTATTAATAGACAAGGGAACCGGCAGCCACACCTCCGTGGTGACGTCGACAATCCCCACGGACTCTCTCTTAATTAGGTTCCACGGAATGACAGGTGCAATTAACTCTTGATCTGCAGACCGGTAGAGAAGCGATAGAAATCAGATTGAAAGTGTGTCTGATAATCCCAGCAGTCTGCTGTCCACGGATACGTGCCTTTTCTGTCACAGGACACAGAATTGAGAGAAATATTGACAGACAGCTAGACTCTGATAGACAAACCGTCTGGAAAGGAAGGTCCACGCAACCAAAATAAAAATAATGATGTAAACAGATTAAAATAATTATTGGATAGATAGTTTTTTTAAAAAAATAATATTTGCATACGCAAAGACAATTCAAAAATAATGATTGTTCAGGGAAAGTGTATTGACCAGCGCCCAGTCGGGTCTCTTTGTGATTTGGGAGGAGAGAACTTCAGTCAGCGCGGGTATAAAAGTCGAAAGCGGGTCCTTACGGTCAAAAGCAGCTGTGATCAGCGACTGTGCGACGTTTGAGGTTAATCTGCAACAGAAAGGCAGGGGAAACGCAGTAGCCATCATCTGAGTGGACCATCCAACAGGTGATGTTCAGGCTCCTGCTTGTCGAGGCGTCAGCTCAGGGAGGTTTCATTCAAAGCAGGCAAAGATAAGTAAAGCACTGGGCTAAGACTTTTTTTTTTCCTTCCCTTCTTTATATTTGATCAGGTAGGATAACAGAGACGCCAGGCAGGATAGTTGAATGCTCCCCTTGCGGGATCTGAGAAGGCATAGAAAAATCCAGTAACCCTGACGGCGACAGAAGCGAGAAGCTGCAGCTTCTGAAAATCCGCGTTAAAGAGCTGGAGGTAGAACTGTACGAGCTCTGGAACATTCGGGAGTCTGAAGTGGTGATGGACAAGACATATAGAGATGTAGTTAAACCCAGAGCGCAGGGTACACGAGACTGTGTGACAGTCATGAATGAGAAACTGCTGAAGGGGCCAGCACAGAGTTCCCATGTGGCCATCTCTTCAACATTTTGGATAGCGTCGCTGTGTTTCGGGGCGGGATCATCATCTAAAAATGTCCAGTCACAGTGTTCAACTCTCATGCACGTAGTCTGCCTCTGTGACTCAGAAGGGGAGTGGACGTTGGGTGGTGTCCTTGTGAGTTTGGTGGTGGGGGGCGGCAGAATGAATATCACGCTGCGGTGATAGGATATTCGTTAGTGGTGCGGACAGGTGGTTATGTCGGCGACAACGTTAGGGATATCTCAGATCGAGTCCTCACCATTCTGAACTGGGTGTGTGAGCAGCTGGAAATGGTTGGCCATTCAGTTACCAATGACATGGGGACTTTGTGTGACCAAGTACTGCATCGCCAGTTCCGGGAGTTCAGAGCGAACAGGCAGGACCTTCCTGGATTTGCTAATGGTGCACCGAGATTATGAGGCCGGAAACAGGAAGACTGTTGAGATTAATGGTTTACTAAAGAGATGCTTTTATATCCCATTTCTCTGGAAATGGATGCTGATGTTGCATTTGGCTTCCCCAACGTTCTGCAAATATTCCTGAAGGGAATCTTCCCAAAAGGCTCTGCACCTCTGCTTGTTTCACTGTTCTCTCCTTTTTTTAAAAATAGGCTAGGCCTATACAGAGAGTATACAGTTTATTCAATGGCGAAGGAGTTGTTTTTTATATACAGTTTCTCAGAAAATGAATTGGAACATGCATTTTGCTCCCTCACCGCTGAATCAATCTGCAGAATTTCATGTGTCTCTGCAGCTCTGATTTTTCAATTCAAATGTTCTTCCCATTTACGAAATAGTCCACGCCTTTATTCCGTCTGCAAAAGAGTAATACTGGGCACTTTCCTACATTATATTCCTTCATAATTCCTTGCCTCTTCTCCTATCTGTCTAGTTCCTTCGGCAAGTACCCTGCTTCCTCAGCTCTACCTGCCCTTCCATCTACCTTTGCATGGGACTCAAATCCTGCTATAAAGTAACCAAATCCTTCCTTCAATCGTTGACGTACAACGCGATAAGAAGCGGTCCCGGCACCGATTGCTTCGGAAGTCCACTGTTCACCGCCATCCAATCAGCACAGGACAACTCCAGAAGGCTACAATATTCTGAAAGTCTGAAAGGATAGTCTGAAAGTTCTGAGCGAATGAGAACTGAACGTAATTGCCTGTGTCCGGACAGCGGTTTTGCAAGCTGCTCACAAACAGAAAAGGCACAAAAACTTACTGTCAATACAATTGTCAAGTTGCAACAAATTATATGCCTACCGGGCAGTAATTACAGATGGGACAATCCATAATAAACATCTGGATATAGTAACAGAGGACAGACAAAGAACAACAACTTATTCAATAGATAAAACCAGCCGAAGCACACAAAACATACCGAAATCAATGCTTTAAATCACTAAAATATGCTGAATTAACCGTTACATCGTGTTCATATTCTATACTTTCACGGTGAGGTCTGGGACAAGTTTGACCCGGCCCAAAATTGCCCTCATAACAAAGGTCTGTACCAAATCTGAACCACAGTTATTTTTAGAATTTATAAATAGCCAATCTGGCATTAATAAATGTGCGATAATTCGTTAATTAATGTTGCAGAGAGAAGGCAAAGTATATTTTAAGAGCAAAAATAGTTTATGGAGAAAAAGCATCTACTATCACACATGTCCTATTTTAACAGACATGAAAACATAACGGCATAATGATTTAATTAATTTTTTTGAAACTGGAAATGTCAAGAACATTCTGCAACTGTGGGGTTTATTATATAACCAATTATAACCCTTACAACCATCAAACAATATCCAAACTGGTATATCATAAAATATCCTCATAATATTATGTCATTATAGCTATTAACTATTTAATCAACATTAACTAATATTTAAACAACATACAAAAAAGAAATGTTATTTAAAAACTTGTCCTGGCATGCAAAGCTGTTCTGGGATACCTTGAGTGTGTGACCCTTGCATATTTGTTTCCCGCATTTGCAGCAAGTTGTCCCTGTTTTACAGTCCTTTTCTGCAGAGTAGAAGCTCCATCTCCTTCTCTACTGCCCCCTTGTGTTGGCTTTTTGTGGTACTTGTTGTTGGTCAAGGCCAGTTTCAGATCGCGGCACTCCCAGACCAGTGATGCTGAGGCTGCTGTGCGGTGAAGGTGGTGTGGCTTTTAAATAAATTTGTCACAAAGGCCTTTCCAAGCTCCTCCAAAAAATAACCTCCTGCCTTCCCTCTTGCTTACCCTCCAGGTAGGCTTCAGCTTTCTCCATATGACAAAGGGTCTGTAGGTCCATATGTCAATGATGCTATGGAATATGGCGAGAGGCAAGCGGGCAGTTCTCCTGCATGTAGGCAATGTTAGCGGGCTGTTCAGCTGTATGTGCCTGTTACTTCGTCAAAGTTGTCCACTCCACCTTTGTTGGCATTGTAGTCAAGGATAATGGCTGGTTTTCTGTCCTCCTCAGCGCTGACCTCTGCAACCTCATGTAATGTGTTCATTAGGATGACATTCTTGTTCTTCACTTGCATATACGAGACAGCTGTGGTGTCATGGGTGAAAGCAAATCTGGAAGTCAAGACGTCTCCAACCCCCTCCCCCCGTTGCAATCAGAGCAGGTGGCAGCTCGAGGCCACGTACAGTGATTCGCTGCTTTCATCGATATCAAGTGAAAAGCCCCCTGATGATGGAAGCAGGCCGGAGGGGAAAACTGGATTTTCGGGGTCACAACATTCGCATCGTTGAAGATGATGCTGCTCAAGGGTTGAAGATGCGTGCCGAGTATAAAGATGTTACGGAAGAGTTTCATAATCGCGGATGAAGACCCTCGCTGTGTAACCCTGCCCGTCTTCAAATAACTCATAAGACTGGGAACCACAAATGGTTTAAGTAGGTTATGGAGGCTCAAAAGTTATTGAAGGTCTCCCAGCCATTTTACTATATCAGACTCGGTTTGATTTATTTTCGAAAATGTTCGTTAAGTGCTATCTGTTATTTTTTCTGTCTGTTTTTTTTTTTAAGTTCTGTATTTTTTTCATAGTTACTCGCGGGTAGACTATTCTGTATTATTATTTTTTATTAAGCCTAATATTTTTGATGATATTGTTTCTCTTTACATATAATTTTGATTTCTGTTGTATAATGTTCTCAAGTCGCTGTATGACAAAGTTATGAATCCGGAAGACGGATTTCGGGGTGTCTTTTTTTTCGAAGAGCTTGCTGCTTTTCTTGGCAGCTGTCTTGTTTTGCGTTTGGAGGGAGGGGTGGGTTCTCTAGTGCTATTCATGGTTTGTTACGTTTTATTATTATTCTCTGTTATTCAGGACATCTTCTTTAAGCCTACCAATGTTGACGTTCTATTAAATGACAATTAGTTCGTTGAAGTTAATGAGATGGAATGTATTGGGATTGTACTATCCTGTTAAAAGAAGGAAGGTGTGTTCACATCTTAAGCAACTCAAAGCTGATATTGTTTTTTTTTTGCAAGAAACTCATATTTGAAGTTTTGATAATTCTCCTCTTTTGTCAAGATGGGTGGGTCAGCTCTTCCATTCTTCCTTCCCGGCCAAAGCCAAGGGGTTTCTATGCTCATTAATCTAAATGTCCCTTTCGTACTCCATGGTAACGTCTCTGACACAAATGGTCGTTTTATTATTATCTCTGGGAAATTTTCTAATACTAGGGCAGTATCGGGTAACCTGTATGCTCCTAATTTGGATGATGTGAAATTTTTGAACCTTTTCTTTTCCTTTATTGCCTGATTTTAATTTATATTCTCTTATATTGGGAGCTGAGTTCTATTGTTGATTAGATCCAGTTTTAGATCGATCGTCCTCTATTCCTAGATTACCCAGTGTAGAATGTCCTGGGTATGTTACTCAAAATGGCCTCTTTGGTTTGTTACAAGTAGGAATGTTTCTTTGTCGGATAAGTGTTTCTCTCGCCGTTGTTTCACTTTAGAATGGCTGATATGGTAATTGCATTCATTTGTTAATCAATGGGGAATGTTATTGTGTCTTGTGATGCCGGGAACTTGGGGGAGGGGTTTTCGCGGGTTTTTTTGGCGGCAGGAAGAAGTCGAGGAAGGTGGACGTGCGCTGCACTGCTCGGAAGACCCCCGGGCGGGGTCCTAGGGGCGAAGACGTGGAGGTCGGAGGCAAGCGACGAGGGGTCGAATGGTTCGTTGATTGAGCTCCAACGAGTGCACTCAACAGACTGAACTTTGATAAGTTGGCGCCTTTTGTTTTTCTCCTTGTATATATATATATACATTGTATTGCCTACTACTCTTTTAGTTTTAGTAAACTCTTTAAAGTGTATGTCATAACGGTATTTGTTGTGGGTTTGATGCTGTTGGCGGGCGCGAGGCATAAAACTCGATTCTCACAGCACCTGCGTGTACGGGAGGTGGGTTGGTGAGTGGCTGGATCTCCTTTTCCCATAGACATATACCAGCCTGTTGGGTAAGGGTTACATTTGTGGGGTGCTCGTCCCGGATTGGATTGTCAGGGGCTGTGGAATCGCGCAGGCAGCAGAGCGGAGATGGACAGAGACAAGTTTGTTTGTTGGTGCCAGTTTGAAGGTGTACCGGTACAGTACGCATGTGTAGTGAGCGGAGTGGATTTTCGAGTTTCGGGAGACGCGATAGTGCAGGGTTTAAGTTCGGTGAAGGGTATTGGGCAGGTAGAATTGGTAGCTAGACGGTGTGGTAAAGAGGTAGAGTCTAGCTGGGTGTTGGTTCGTACGAGTGCTGAAGTCAGGACGGTGGGACTGCCGGCGACGGTCAGTGTATCGGAGGAGGAGGGGCTGTGGGGGCTCCACTCCTTCTACAAGGATGAGGCTGCGGAGACATCGGGGGAAGAGCTAGAGCTAGAGGTGGACCCCAGAGAGGTGCCCGGCACTAGTAAAGGGAGGTGGGAGGAGGGAGTCGTGACTAAGCCCCGCTCCCCAGGTAGGGTGGAAGTCTCGGAGCTGGCAGCCGCACTTAATTCCCTGGTGGGGGTGGCCGAGAGGCCACGGCTGAAGCTGGGGGTGTTCTCCGGAGCCAAGCCTACTCCGGACGTGGAGGTGGACTCTGAGACCTGGATTGAGCATACGTCTTTGATGTTAGAGGAGTGGCCAGGCTCGGAGGAGGAGAAGAGGCAGCGATTGGTGGGAAGTTTGAAGGGTTTAGCAGCCAAAACCGTCCGGGAGTTGAAAGCTGAGAAGCCTGGGGCCTCAGTGGAGGAATGCCTAGAAGTTTTGGAGGGAGCGTTTGGGTTGTCAGGGGAATCCTGGCCGCTTTTAGCAGAGTTCCAACGCCTGGAACAATGGAGAGGGGAAAAGCTCTCCGAGTATATATTTAGGATGGAGGGGATGCTCTCGGGGCTGCGGCGCCGGGGGGTAGTGAAGGCGACTGACGTGGCTAGCGTGAGGATGAGTCAGCTATTCAGTGGCTCTCTGGAGGAGGACAAGGTGGCGTGGACCATCCGGCAGGCTTATAGGAAAGGTCCCCCTCTATCCTTCGGGCAACTGATTAGAGAGGTGCGAGAGGAAGAGAGAGCGTTGGGGCGGAAAAGGGGCGCGGGCCTACGGGAGCGATCCTCAGCGATACAGGAAGTGGTGAGTGGGTGGAGGAATGACAATCCCCTGGAGAGCAGGGAACCCCCTTTGGAGGGGAGGGACAGGGGAGGTACCTACTTTCAGGGGCGATCAGTGCAGTGGATTGGGAGCAGGAGCCGTCCTCCGAGAGGTCCCCCTCCCTCTTTTCCTGATGTACCACCTGCTATGTTGTGCGACAAACTCACTCTTAGCTTTAATTGTAAAGGGCTGATCTGTGTACTATATTCTCAGCTGATGTCCTTGCGAGTTCAAAAGCTAAACAATACTACGACTAGCTGGGAGGATGACCTTGGTGTGGATCCGGCTGAGGAATATTCGACAAAAACAGTGAATAGGGTTCATTGCTCGTCATCATGTGCGAGACTCGGGCTCATACAATTTAAAGTTTTACATAGTACATTTAAGTAAAGCCAGGCGTGATTCCATATATCCTGGGACAGACGCTGGCTGTGACAGGTGTTCCTTCTCTCCGGCTGGTTTTGTGCATGCATTTTGATCTTGCCCACGGCTTGATGGCTACTGGGCACATATTTTTAAAATTATCAGTGAGGTTTTGGGGGTGACACTGAGACCATGCCCGCTTATAGCTGTATTTGGTGTAGCAGATGGTGTTTTGGGTTTAAATGCAAGCAATTTGAATATCATTTGACTTACTTCCCTTTTGGCCCGTAGGAGAATCTTGCTGGTCTGGAAATCTGCCACTCCCCCATCTGCTGCTGCTTGGTTAGAGGACGTAATGTTTTTTTTCTGAAATTAGAAAAGATTAAATTCATTCTGAGGGCGTCTGCGAGAAAGTTCTATTCGAAATGGGGGCGTCTCTTGTCATATTTCGGGTGTCTTAAGGAATTACCTACTAGCTGAGGGCATTTGATTGTACTTGGGAAGTTGCTTCCCTTTTAACACGCATATTGTTTACCTCACAGGGTGGTTGATGAATTGTAATATGAGTGTATTCTGGATCATCTGAGATGTTGTCGATGTGTGTGGGTCTTCGTCTTGAAGTAGTGTGGGGGTATGGCTGTGAAATGTCCGTACTTGTATTTATGAAAGGTTGTATTGTAAATGCATTAGCTGCCATTGTATGTTCGGGAGGACGGGAAAGGAGAGGTTTCTTTAGGGGTAAGATACAAAAGCTAAATGGAGGAAAATGTAATCCATTATGATTCTGTAGAGAGACCTTTCTTCAATAAAAAATATATTACAAATAAAAGAGAATCATAGAGAAGGAATGGTGTGCTGTGAAACGAGGAAGGAAGAGGAGGAGAGTGAGGCCACAGAAAGGGTGTTCAGTTTGCAGCCGTTGGAGTAGAACGTGTCAGGCACCATTTTCTTGCTCCCTATTTCTGAATGGAGTCTGTTTAAACGCCGAAATCCACTGACCCATGGCCAGGAGTCACAGACAGAGTGAGAATCCTTCCATAAAATCCGATCACACACTCCTGGAAATATGCACAGAGTAACGCTCCCTCCGCAACGATCCATCAAACGCCCCCGGGATCATACACAGAGTGCAACTCTCTCCATATTGTTTCAACGCTCACTCCGGGGTCACCCATAGAGTTAAACGCCGTCCACACCATCCAAACACGCAGTCCCTGGATCGGATAACCAGCGAAGGTTTCTAAATATTATCTCATCACACTCCAGGACTCAGACATGTGAAGTACCTCCCGCACCACAGCAACACACCCTACCGGAGTCAGCAAAAGTAAGAAACCCTCTCCCTCCTCCGTTCTCCCCACTCACCGATATCCAGCCTTTCGGCTTTCCAGTAGTATTGAATCGTGTGTGTCTCTCGGAGATGGTGCGTGTGTGTGTGAGCGGACTGTGTGCTGCCATTAGAGGAAGGAAGGGGAGGAGAGAGGAGGCCAGGGAAAGGGTGGTGAGTTTGCAAACACTAATGCA
The DNA here is from genome assembly GCF_030144855.1 of Hypanus sabinus. Taxonomy (NCBI): domain Eukaryota; kingdom Metazoa; phylum Chordata; class Chondrichthyes; order Myliobatiformes; family Dasyatidae; genus Hypanus; species Hypanus sabinus. Next base: position 342,549 of record NW_026781319.1, read on the forward strand.
AGTGGTGTGGAATCACATGACCGGCCTGTGCATGCAGAGTGGTGGAGAGGCTCAGATCCTGGTGATCGATATCCGGTGGAAAGGGGGGAGGTGTAATACAGCGAGAGAGAAAAAAAAACTAAATGTATCAGGGATGGGGTAAGAAGTGGAGGGGCATTAGCGGAAGTTAGAGAAGTTTTGAAGCCGGTATATACTGATGGCATGTACATTGAATTCTCTAACTTCCGTTAATGGCCCTCCTCCCCTTCTTACCCCATCCCTGATATATTTAGTTGTTTTTGTTTTTCTCTTTCTCTGCCCATAAATTGTTCCCTGTTCTCCATCTTCCTCTGGTGCTCCCCCCCCCCTCTTTCTTTCTCCCTAGGCTTCCCGTCCCATGATCCTTTCCCTTCTCCAGCTCTGTATCACTTTTGCCAATCACCTTTCCAACTCTTAACTACGTCCCACCCCTTCTGGTCTTCTCTTACCTTTTCGCATTTCTCCTTCCCCCCCACTATTTTCAAATCTCTCCCTATCTTTCCTTTCAGTTAGTCCTGACGAAGGATCTCGGCCAGAAACGTTGACAGCGTTCTCCTTACAGACGCTGCCTGGCCCGCTGTGTTCCACCAGCACTTTGTGTGTGTTGTGCAGGAGAGGATGTGGGTCACGAAACGGGGCTGCTTGTAGGCGAGGGATGGGTGACGGAGACGGGAGTGGTGTAATGCAATCTGTGTGACGGTGACTGGGAATCGTATAGGAGAGGGTGACGGAGTTGGGGTATGGTTTTGGAGAGGGAGGGTGTTATGCATACGGGGAGGACTGTATTCGAGTTACAGTGCAGGGCCTGACTCTGTGTTGGTATCGTTGAGTGGTGAGATCCTGCTGTGGTGCAGAGCCTGTCAGTGTGTCAGTGTGCCGATGAGGGGCGTGTTCATGTCAGATGTGGGTTGTGGCAGTGACACCGAAACACTTTCATAGTCCCATTGAAGAACATCTGCGTGTCACGTGAGACTTGTGTGTCTCGTTCATAGGTTATGCAAACGGTACTGTCCTTCCTGCAATCAAGTCTCACTAATATCTGCCGTATCAGGCTTAGACCCGTTGAGCCCCGACCTGAGCGCATCTGCCCTTCAAATAATACTTCCTGCATTGAAACGTACGCAGCTCAGAACATGAGTCCCAGCAGGATCAATCTTTTGCTTCTTGACCTTTACAGAAATCTTAGCAACATCTGTCCCAACAACCACTCATCTATCTGTAATGGCGTTCTTGTTTACATGTCCCTGCAACTCTAGTTTATACTACCAGTCTGCCATTTTAATGACAAAACTTACCGCTGTGACGTTAGTTCGATTCCAGTCCAGGTGTAAATTCAGAGAGTTGTTCATGGGAGAGGAAATGAAGGAGCTGAGCAAGGTGAAGGCGGTGTGACGCGTCCTCCAGGCAGGAGTCTGTGCTGCCCCCTAGTGCTCGCTCGGCAGAAGACGCTCTCGGCTCTGAACAATTGTGGCATTCAAAATGCCATGGGGCCTCAGGTTGCATAAATGTGTGTGTGTGTGTGTGTGTGTGTGTGTGTGTGTGTGTGTGTGTGTGTGTGTGTACATATTGCGTGAATGAATTGACTGATATCCTGCATATGCTTGCTATCTTGATATATTATACATATTATGTACGCTGCAACCATAACTCTTTAGCCGCATTTTAAACTGAATGCATTTTTTTTTCTATTTTTGTCCACACCTGCACACCGGCTCCCTTTTTCTACGTATATAGTGGTGACGGTAACGACCGCATACCATCGAGGAATCTCAGTATCGTCCACAGTACTGCTTTTCAGTTCCCCTAACAAAGACAATCCCATCGATACCGCTCTTCAGATTTCACCCCCCTCCCTGCTGAGCTACAGAACCATAGGCACTGCCAGAGACCTGACCGGTGAGAATTTCCCCTGCTTGGTCATTTGCACCTCTCTCCTCCCATCCAGAAGCAACCAAACTGGTCTACCTGTTATTCAGCGGGTTGGCCTCAAGGGGTCTCTGCACTGGTTCTGCCTGTTTAACCCGTTCCTGTCCGTCATCCAGTTTTCTGAACCCTACACGGGGGGGGGGGGGGGGGGAATGTAAATGCCTTTCTATATGCCCTCCTTATATCACCCCGGCAGCTTCCCGAATGATCCCGTTCATCCAGTTCCAGTTCCAACGCTGTTCCCCAGAGTGTCACAGCAGGATGTGTGTGGGTGTCACGATATGGGGTCGGTTAGCGTCCGGTCGGGGTTGTGACCATGTCATGGTGAGGAGTGAGTAGGTGTCACAGTGACAGCTGTGTGACTCGCTCACTGCCTCTGCTGTCTGTGAAGTGGCTGTTCTCTGTGTTTCTCAATCTATCGTCAAAGTCCTTGATCTTCCCCATCCCCTTATCAGCCCACTCGATGAGTTGAAATCTGTCTTTTTGCCCCTCTTACAGAGCAGTGAACGTAAATCACTGAACAAAATGTCCCTTCGGCCCACAATGTTGTGATATGCCAATTGAGCTAAATCACGTCTGACTGCACAACAACCATCTCCCTGTATTCCCTAAACATTAACGTCCCTGTCAAAAAAGGCACATAACCCCCCTCCGAGTTTGTCAATGTATCTCTTGTCACCAATAAAAACTCGCCTCCGCTTTCAATACTTCCCGCTTCTTCACGACTAATACAACCTCAACCGGGAACGTGGAGCTGACGCTCCTGGCCGCTTTGCAACGGCGTCTCACTAAAGTGTACAGTGTTATAATTCCAGCCGTTGATCCCTGCCCTGAGCTGATCGGCCTTTAGTACAGTACTTCCTGCATTGAAACGTACGCAGCTCAGAACATGAGTCTCAGCAGGCTTAGCGCTTTGCTTCGTGACTTTGTCGGAGGGCTTAACAACATCTGTCCCAACAACCACTCAACTATCTGCAATGGCGTTCTTGTTTACATGTCCCTGCGACTCTAGTTTATACCACCACTCTCCCCTTTTAATGGCAAAATCTGCTGCTGGGATAGTAGTTCGATTCCAGTTCAGGTGTAAATTCAGAAAGTTGTTCATGGGAGAGGATATGAAGGAGCTGAGCAAGGTGTTGGCGGTGTGGCGCGTCCTCCAGGTAGTCGTCTGTGCTGCCCCCTAGTGTTCGCTCGGCAGAAGACAAAGTCTGCTCTGAACAATTGTATATTACCGTGGCATTCAAAATGCCCAGGGGATCTCAAGCTGCATAAATGTGTGTGTGTGCGTGCGTGTGTGTGTGTGTGTCTGTGTGTGTGTGCATACATAATGCATGAATGTATTGACTGTTATCCTGAATCTGCTTGCTATCTTGATACTTTATACATATTATGTACGATCCAACCATAACTCTGTAGCCACATTTTAAACTGAACGTATTTATTTCTAATTTTGTCCGCACCTGCCCACCGGCTCCCTTTGTCTACGTATATAGTGGTGACGGTAACAAACGCATATCATCGAGGAATCTCGTTCTCGTCCACAGTACCTCATTTCCGTTCCCCTAACAAAGACAAAGACAACACTATCGATACAACTCGCCATATTTCACCCCTGTTGAGCCACAGAACCATAGTCAGTACCAGAGACCTGATCGTTGAGACTTTCCCCTGCTTGGTTATTTGCACCTCTCTCCTCCCATCCAGAAGTATCCACAGTGGTCTACTTGTTATTGAGCAGGTTGGCCTCAAGGGGTCTCTGCACTGGCTCGGTCTGTTTAACCCATTCCTGCCCGTCACCCAGTTTTCTGTACCCGACACGGTGGATGTAAATTCCTCTCTATATGCCCTCCCTATCACCCCCTCAGCTTCCCGAATGATCCCAAATTCATCCAGTTCAAGTTCCAACGCTGATGCGCATTATGTCACGGCGAGATGCGTGTGGGTGTCACGGTATGGAGTCGCTTAGCGTACTGTTGGGGTGGTGTCCATGTCATGGTGAGGGGTGTGTAGGTGTCACAGTGACAGCTGTGAGTCTCTCTCACTGCCTATGCTGGCTGTGAAGTGGTTGTTCTCTGTGTTTCGCAATCTATCGTCAAAGTCCTTGATCTATCCTACCACCCTTCTCAGCCCACTCGATCAGTTTAAATCTGTCTTTTTGCCCCCTTGCAGAACAGTGAACGTAAATCACCGATCAGAACGGACCCTTCGGCCCACAATGTTGTGATATGCCAATTGAGCCGAATCACTTCTAACTGCACGACAACCATCTCCCTGCATTCCCTGTACATTAACGTCCCTGTCAAAGAGGAACATGAACCCCCCTTCTCCCTGAGTTTGTTAATGAATCTCATGACTAGTAAAGCCTCTCCCCAACTTTGAATACTTCCCATTTCTTCACAGCTAATACAACTGAAACCGGGAATGTTGAGCTGACGCTCCTGCCCGCCCTGCAACGGCGTCTCACTAATGGATACAATATCATAATTCCAGCCGTTTACCCCTGACCTGAGCTCATCTGCCTTTCGTGCTATACTTCCTGCTTTGAAACGTACGCAGCTCAGAATTTGAGTCCCAGCAGGCTCAACTTTTTGATACTTGACTTTGTCGGAGGCCTTAACAACATCTGACCCAACAACCACTCAGCTATCTGCAATGGCGTTCTTGTTTACATGTCCCTACAACTCTATTTTATTTCACCACTCTCCATTTTTAATGGCGAACCTTACCGATGGTATATTAGTTCCAATAAAGTCTGGTGTAAAGTGAAAGGGTTGCTCATCGGAGAGTAAATGAAGGAGCTGCGCAAGATGGAGGCGGCGAGGCGCTGCCTTCAGGTAGGAGTCTGTGCCGCGCCCCAGTGTTCGCTCGGCAGAAGATAATCTATTTGTGAACAATTGCAGATCAGCGTGTATTCAAAGTGCCCAGGGGCTTAAAGCTGCATAATTGTGTGTGTGTGTGTGTGTGTGTGTGTGCACGCGTACAGAATGCGTGAATGTGTTTTCTTGATATCCTACATATGCCTGCTATCTTTCCATTTTATCCATATTGTGTGTGCTTTCTGCCATGTGGGACTGTTGGTATTGCAATTAGCCCCCAGGTTCTGGCTGTATTCATGGGCAGTTCTGTGTCTTGAAATTACAATGAAACTTAAATTGAAATTAATTGAAATGAAATAAAACCGTTCCGTCTGTAGAGTTCGCACCTTCAGTGGAAGAGTATGTAGTAATACACATGTCTGAAGTTTTCATTTCAAACCTAATGTTAAACTGAAAGTTCTTTTTAATTGTCGCCACACCTGCACGTACATAAGTTTGCAGAAACGGCTCACTCTTCATTGCTCTATACTGGTGTATTTAACTTAGGGAACATAGAAACATAGAAAAGTCTACAGCACAATACAGGCCCTTAGGCCTACAAATCGGTGCCGAACATGTCCCTAACTTAGAACGACCTAGGGTTTACCCATACTCCTCTATTTTTCCAAGCTCCACGCAGCCAGCCTGGAGTCTCTCAAAAGCCCCTATCGTATCCGGATCCACCACCGCCGCCGGCAGCCCATTCCACGCACTCACCTCTCTACGTAAAAAAAAACTTACCCTGACAAGACCTCTGTACATAGTTACAGGCACCGTAAACCAATGCGCTTTTGTGCTCGCCATTTCAGCCCTGGCAAAGGGGGTTTTGACTGTCCACACGATAAATGTCTCTCATTATTTTGTACACATCTGTCTGTTCACCGCTCATCCTCCGTCTCTCCAAGGCGAAAAGGTCGAGTTCATTCAACCTCTTAAGGCATCGTCCCCGATTCAAGCAACAATCGTGTATTTTGGGGACCACATACCATCGAGGAATCTGGTTCTCGTCCACAGTACCTCTTTTCCGTTCTTCTAACAAAGACAACCCTATCGATATCGATACAGCTCGTCAGATTTCACCCCCTATTCCCTGCTGAGCCACAGAACCACAGTCACTGCCAGAGACCTGACCGGTGAGACTTTCCTCTGCTTAATCATTTGCAGCTCTCTCCTCCATTCCAGAAGTACCTAAAGTGGTTTATCGGTTATTGAGCAGGTTGGCCACAAGGGGTCTCTGCACTGGCTCTGGCTGTTTAACCACTATCACCGTCCTGTCTGTCACCGAGATTCCTGAATCCTACACCTTGAGTGTAAATACCTCTCTGTAAGTCCTCCCTATCACCCGCTCAGCTTCCCGAATGATCCCGAGTTCATCTAGCTCCAGATCCAATGTTGTTACGCACAGTGATGGACGGTGCAGCTGGATGACCTTCTTACAGAGGAAGTTGTCAGGGACTCTGGAGGTCTTCATACCCTCCCACAACCCACAAGGAAAGCAGTCAACTCTCCTGTCAGGCATGCTTACAGCTCTTTCCAACTGAAATTATAAACGAAACTATAAATAAATTGAAAAACACTTTTGCCAACAATTTTGTGCTTTCTCTCACGCGAGACTCTCCTCCTTATCGCATGAAATTGATAAGCCCTCCATCTTTCACTCAAATACTGTTTACTCTAACAATGGCTGCTGCAATTGCCCACCTCTTTAGTCCGAGGTGCGTCTCCTCTGCTCCGGTTCATCACACGGATACAGATTCAAACAATGAACGAAATTCTCCCCACACCGTCCCATCACCCAGACCCGGGGTCAGGCACAGATTGAAGCTCCCTCCCCCCGGTCCCTTCGCACACTCCGGGGTTCAGAAGCTGCTTTCCTCTCCCCACCCCCAGCACTCCGCCGTTCCAGTAGTCCTTCATTGTGTGTCTGTTTCGGAGACTGTGCGCGTGTTCGTGTTCAGATGGTGAGCAGTGAATAGCGGAGAAGTGACAGCGTTTAAGAGGGAGGGAGTAGGGACGTGGTGTTGAGACAGTGGTCACTGGGAGAGAGTGGTGTGGAACCGCAAGAGCGGCTTCTCCACACAGAACAGTGAAAAGGATCAGAACCGAAATATCGACATCCGGAAGAGGGGGTTGGGTATTGTAACACCAGACGTCGCCTCTCCCCCTTCCTTCCCAGAATTCCAGATGAACCGAGGAGTGTAGAGGAGTGAGAGTGTTGAAGGAACCGTGGAGAGTGGTGGCGACGAAGAGGGTCAGGGAGACGGGAAGAGGAGTTGGGGAAGGAGGAAATGACGGAGACGGCAAGGAGTGCGGGAGACGGATGGTTGATGGAGTCGGCGTTGTGTAAAAGAAAATTGCGGTGATGGAAATGAAGGTAGGGGAAATCGGCATCGGGTGGTGGGTGTTGTGGAGTGGTGATGTAACACCAGACGTCACCTCTCCCTATTCCCCACAATTCCACATTAACACAGAAAAGGAGCGGGGTAGAGGAGGGAGCGGGATGACGGAAACGTGGAAGGCTGAGGGACGCAGCGCTTCAGAGAGACGGGGAGTGTTGTTGGGAAATGGGGATAACAGAGACGGCGTGAGGTGTAGGGGAGAAGGCAGTAATGAAGACAAGGTGTGTAGATGGGAAGCTATGACGAAAACGGTGGAGGGTGGTGATGTAGAGGATGTTCTGTCTGACTGTGGAGAGGTTGGTCGTCGTGGAACAATGGATTGACGACGAGGGGAGTCGTAGGTGAGGAAGGGGCCGACGGAGACAGGGTAGGGTGCTGGCACTGCTGGTGGTCACAGAGACTGGCGGTGTGTCGAAGAGCGAAGTGTTCATGGAGATGGGCAATGGTGATTGGAAGGGACAGAGTGACTGGAACCGAAAGTTGGGAAGAGGGAGGGACTGACAGAGGCGGGGGCGGGGTGAGGAGGAGAAGCTGGAACAACTGACATGTGTAACGGTGCACAGGAGGGAGAGAGTTATGGAGTCTGGTAGGATTTTAGTGGACGGGAACGGTTCTGATGTCGGGGAGGGAAGAGATGACGGAGACGAAGGGGGTTGCAGTTGAGTAAGTACACGAGTTGGAAAGTCACGTTGCATTTGAAAAAGTCGTTAGAGAGGGGCACCATGTTCGGCTCTGCTCGCCCCCTTCTCTTCTGTAACCTCTATTTTCTTGGCCGATGTCAGAATCATCCGTCAGGTGGGTGAACCCTCGCAAGGCATCGGGTTCCGAATGTGTTTCTAGTAATGCACTGAAAACCTTTGCCACCAACAGGCTGGACTGTTCAAGGAGTCGGTGGTGAGAAACGCTAATAAAAGGATCGCATTCATTTCCCGGGCAAGGATTTAATTTTAAGGCTCTGCTGAGGCCTAATTTGGAGTGTGTTTCCCTGTCACTTTCACTTTAAGACTCGGACTGCCAATTTCTGCCTGTCACAATCCTTCCAGGACTGTCTGTAATTAAATGGATTGTGCTGAGCACTCAGTGCTCAACCGTAGGAGATCCATTTCTAGCACTGTGGGTTGTGATTGAGACTGTAGTTACTTCCGGCGTTTATTTTAGTCTATCGATACTACCGTCGTTGATTTTGAGTCTGAGTCTGAGTTAATTCCAGACCTTACTCTGCAGTTGGGTTGACACCATCCATAACTCCCTGGACACAGAAGTTATTGTGACGTCAGGAGTTTGTGACGATTTGGTCTCTTATTGAACACGTGTAAACGTCTATGGATGTCCGCTGGGAGGCGCTCTGTCCAGTCGCATCACCGCCTTGTGTGGATTCGACGACGCCCAGAGTGGCCAGAGACTGCAGAGGGATGTAGACTCAGCCAGTCTCGTCAAGGGTAACACCGCCCCCTCCGTCTCGTAGTAGAAACGGTGTTTATCACGATTGCAAGACGAAATCGTCCTGGACGATTTGCATTCGGTGCATTCGAACTTTCCAGAGTCCATCTTGTACACAACATTAGAGGCCACTTTCCTGTCAAAAAGGGCTAGACAATCTCAACAGAAGCAAAATAGATCCAGTTGGCAAACCATGAAAGTTTTTTTGGAAATATTCCCAGTGCTCAACTCTCTCCACGGCCCATGTCAGTCTCTAAACTAATCTCACTACACTGCGATCTCCACGCAGACCCACGTCAGACTCCAAACTATTCCCACTACACCACGACCCCGCGTCCTTATCCGGACTAATCTCACTGCAACTTCAGGGTATTCAGCAGGGCACCGAGACGGGTTGTGGCGGTGGGACGACAAGATATAACGTAGAAGGTGATGTGAGCAGAGAGGAAATGTGTCACGAAGACGGGACAGCTTGTAAGGGAGGGAAGATGACGGGGACGGGAGTGGCGTAAATGAGTGTGTTTGTGACGGAGAGAGGGAGTACTGCAGGCGAGCGAAGGTAGACGAAGTTAGGGAGGACTCTTGGAGAGGGAGAGATTTATGCATACGGGGCGGACTGTGTCCGTGCTGCGGTGACGGTCGTGACGGTGTGTCGGTAACGTTGGGTGATGTGTTCGTGTTATGCTGCAAGGCGTGTCGGGGAGGATGGGTTTGCTGTTGTGAGAAAGTGAGAAGATCGGACGTTCCGTGACCCGGGTCAAATGAAGTTGTAAACAGGGGAGGATCTGATCCGTTGTATCGGACGCTCGCCTGTCCTTTCAGGAAGCAGCAATTCTCTCTTCAAATTAATTGCTGTCTAATCTGGCTGTCAACATTGTGTTTGTTACAAAGCCCCAGTCTGGAAGAGCTGTCACTGTCATGGGCTGTTGGTACAGATTGGGATGGCGGTGCGGCGTCAGTGACCTCTGTATCAGAGAACGACACGGGTTTCTACATGCTCCTGTGAGATATAAATGTCCTGACAGTGGATTCGGATCAGCTGGCATATCTGGAGTTTTCTAAAGGGAAAGGGAATAGCGAAGGATCTGAGGAGAGAGAGTTTTAATCAGCAAACCGTCGTCCGGGATGGAGGGGTACAGGAGCTGCCTGATAGATCGTTTTGCAGTGATTGTATTTTTATATAATCTCACAGACGGTGACTGAGGATGGAGCTTGGAGGGAGGATACCCGGAGGTGAGCAGGTCAGACACGGTATCAGGAGAGTGAGAGTGATGTTGTTTCCTGTGTCACGGGTATAGACAGTCGTCTCAAGTGAGGAGTTTGTGTGGAGATGCAGCAACCCTGGAGGTGGAGGAAAGAGGACACACCAACTGGTGGAACCAGATGTGGGAAGACACGGTTTGTCAGGTCTAACGACGAGCTGAATGTACCATAACCTTCAGACTGAATCAGAAAACCATTCTGAGGGCATTTGAATTGTCAGAAGCAGGGGAGATGTGATCACATGTGCAGAGGGCAGGGTTTGTGTTTCCATCAGACCGTTAGTGAGATGGTTCAAGTTACAATGTACAGGGATGAAATCACGATGTTTGGTGCCGGATTTAATCACTGATTCTGCTACAATAAGAGGGTTAGTTTTATTGTAAGCCGGCAACATTAGTGGATGAAGACACAAAAACTTCATCAATTGCCAGCTGTTTAGCAGAAGTGATCAATTTGTATATTACTTTGACAGAAACAGATATTCGCAATGGTGACAAAGGGGTGCAGTCTGGTTTATTTCAGGATGGAGAGGGGTGTGGAGTTTTAAAATCAATGTCTTGCGGTGTCCCTATCGTTACTTGAGCATGTGTGGAGTGGTGGATCGCACAGCACGGAAACAGGCCTTTGGCCGGCCATACCTGTTCTGACCATCCACTCACTGTCTACACTGGTCCCATTTATCAGCACTTGGTTCGCAGCCGACTGTATCTCGGCAGTTTCAATGCTCATCCTCTTCGTAAATGTTGTGAGGGGACCGGCCTCCACCACCACCTCGGGCAGTGAGTTCCAGATTTCAGCTACCCTCTGAGTGAAAAATCTCCTCCTCAGATCCCTCTAAGCCTCTTCATCCTCTGTTTAAATCCAGGCCCTCTTTTCTGTGAAACCTCTTCTCCAGGATCGTGGCTGATATGGGCATCAGTGAGGCCTTTGATAAGGTTCACATGGTAAGTTGCTGTGGAAAGTCAGATCACACGGGATCCAGGGAGAGCTGGCTCTTGGGTGCCCAGTTGTCTTAATGGTAGGAAGCAGAGAGTGATGGTGGGAGGCTGTTTATTGGACTCGAGGCCCGGGCTTAGTGAGGTTGCCCAGGGTTACATCCTATTGCGCTCATTATTCATTGATATTTAATTATATTTGCATTTGCACAGTTTGCTGAATTCTATGCTCCACTTGATCTTTCATTGATCCTGTTACTATTCTATAGATTTGATAATTGCTCCTGTAGGAAAAACAATCTCAGGGTTGTATGTGGTGACATATATGTACTCTGATAATAACATTTACTTTGAATATCAACCATTATTTTCATCTAGATCAATAATTTGGTTGAGAATGTACAGGGTATGGAGAATAGGTTTGTTGCAAGTTCAATCAATTACTTTTTCTGAAAGATATTAAGTATAACCTCTCCGCTCTGTTTCACTCTCCGCGCTCGACCACCCCTCCCCATTACTTCCTTCCCTCTCTGTCCCGTCCTCCCTCTCACCCTGACATTGGACATACGTTCAGGGTGAAAGTGAATTATTTTTTGGGGAATCTGAAGGGGAATTCTTCACTCAGAGGTTGGTGAGAGTGTGGAATGAGCGGCCAGTGGAAGTGGAGGATGTGGGTTTGATTGAGACACTCAAGAGGAATATCGGTGAGAACGTGGATGGGAGGTGTATGGAGGCTCTGGGGCAGGTAGCTGGAACCAGGCAGTAACAACAAAAACGGGTCGGCATGGACTAGAAGGGCTGAAAGAATGCAGAAAAAAATCTCGCGGCTATTGCCGGGACTGAATGCTTTAACTAAAAAGAAAGGTTACATATGCCAGCACTTTATTCCCGAGCGGGTACGGGACCGAGGGGAGATTTCATAGATGTTTACAACACTGTGAGGCGGATGGAGAGTGTAAATGCAAGCGGTCTTTCTCCACCGATGTTCGATGTTTAATGGAAACATAAGGGGAAACTTCTTCACCCACAGGGTGGCCAGAGTGCAGGCAGTGTCGCCAACGCAAACAGTGATTGAGATTCCGATGCCAATGTTTACGAAGTGTTTGGATAAGTACTGGGATATGGATGGCCACGGTTCGGGTTCAGTCGATGGCAGTAGGCAGTTTAAGTAATTCCTCAGTGGCCTGACGGGTTGAAGACCCTGCTTCTGTGCAGTGGATCCCTATCGGTGTCTGACTGTATGTCTGGGTTAGAAATTCAGTGTGTCGCAGCACCGACCAATCTAGAAAGTCGCAGATACTCTTCTTGAATGGTTATAGCATGAGAAGATGGAAGCTTTGCAAATTGTTTATTCTGTATTCCCCAATTGCCTGCGACCCTAACCCTAACCCTAATGCGGATATTTGCTTTGCCTTCGCTGCGTTTTCAGTTTGTGTAGATTTGTAAGTTTCATTTATTATTGATTTCAGAGGGAGACACGGATTCCACACCGGTCATGTGGGTTCAGGGTTAAATGGATCAAAATATGAGCGTATCTACATCCGATACGATAAATCCACGATTCAGAAGTAAATTGGCATTCAGATAAATTGGTGTGTACTTGAAGTGGGAACTTGGAATTGACATTTTGGAAGGTTGGTTCTTTTAATAAGCTCCAGAAGCTGCTGCTGAACACTTTGAAATGCTGGTTTTAAGTTCTAGTGTTTCACTGGAAATCATGTTATAAAGTCATTGCAGCGTTTGCCCTGTAATATGTAAATGACAGGACAGTTTAGAAAACGCGCTGGTGCAGTCAATCGCTCAGCGATTTGTTTACATCGTCAGCCCTAATTCCATTACTTATCCAGGTGCTGCTGTGTGATCAGATTAAATCGATTATTTCCACAACCCTATTTCTTGGAGAACTGTAACTGCGGACTCGCAGTAGAGTTGTAAAGTGTACCGATGTTTCGACTCTCCATGCGGAACATGGCTGCCCTTTGTCTTCCAGCCAGAATTCACTCTGTCTACCACATCATCTGCTTTAATTTAGGAAGCCAATTCCGAATCAACGCAGTCAGGTTTCCCTCGATCCCATGCCTTCTGACTTTCTGAATGAGTCCACTATGGGGAGCTGATGAAAAGCCTGAGCATAATTAATGCACCCATATCGACTGTTCTAATTCGTCTATTTGATTTATTTTCACTTTTTCAAATAACTCAATCTGGCTAATAAAGGACAACATGCCATGTTGTTTCTCCTTAACCAGTCTACGTTTCTCCGAATACAAATAAATACCTTCTTCAATTATCCTCTCCAGTAGTTTACCCACTACTGATGTAAGACTGCCTGCTCTGTAATTACAAGAAGTATCCCTATTATATTTCGTCAACAAATGAATAACATTTTCCACTCTCCAATCAACTAGTTCTACTTCCGTGGCCAGTGAAGATACAAATATCCTGTCCAAAAGTGCAGCAATATCTTTGCTCGCTTTCCAAAATTACCTGGACCCTTTCGGCACCGGAGAATCATCTATCATAATGTTTTCCAAGTCTCCGGCGAATCCTCTTTCCGAGCGTCGGCAGGTTTTAGCATATCTGCCTTTTGACGCTGTGTTCACATTGATCAATGTATTCAGTGAGGAGCTTCACCGCCTCCTTGGAGTCCAGACACAAGTTTTCCTCTTTTACCTCTGATCTGCCCACACTCTCTCTAGTCATCTTTCTGCTCTTCACTTATCTTAGTGCATCTCTATTCCCCTTCTAAATTTGAAGTCCATTGTTAAATTCATTTTCTACCTACATTGTTACTCGTCCTAACCCTATCTGATCCTTATTCCTGAACCTTAAGTATCTTTCTTTCTTCCTCTTGACAAGCTGTTCCAATTTCTTGTCAGCAAGGGTTACTTTCCGCTGTCGTCCTTTCCCTGCCTCAATGAGACAAGCTTTTACTGAACCCCATGTAAGTGTTTCCTGAACAATCTCCACATATGTGTTGTGCGTTTCCCTGAGAACATCATTTTCCTATCTACCTTCCCAAATTCCTGCCAGGTAGCCCGATGTATCGGAATTAAATAATTCCATGCTCTCTGGTCCTATCCCCGTGCAGGGTTGACGTCGGGGAGTTCTCCCTGTCGTTCTGAAATGCTGACCCGCGGAGAGATCTGTCAGCTGGTCCGTTTCATTTTTTATGTTAGATACCGTATGGACTGTTCGCTAGTCCGCCTGTCTTCATATAGTGACATGAATCCTTCCAGCACACAACTGAGGATTTCTGTCATAACCAAACCTTTTACCTTGGGGATGTGCCTAAGAATATTAGGGAATTTTCAGTTGCCCTTGCCAATAACATGACACGTGCCCATGTTTCGCTTCCCGATCGGTCCCTCCCTGTTTCAGTCGCCGTTTTTATTTTGTTCAACTTGTGGGCGGCTGTATAGAATACTCCAAACGGAGAGATCGCGTCCTTCATGTTTCTGCGTTCGTCTCACAGTCTATCAGCAAACGAACGATCCACACTGTCCTCCCTTTCTGCAGCTGTGATACTATCCCTGGTTTCCCATCGCACTCCCTTTACACTCTGTTACCTGACCCTGTCCATTTTGAAACACCTAAAACTCGGAAAGCCCTGAAGCCATCCCTGCCCTGTTGACAAATTTCAGTGGCCATTGACATTGTCAATTTATAATTTCCTGTCAGACACATATCATGTTCAGATGTTCGCTCAACCAGCGTTTAATTATGTACGTAAAATTAGTCTATGTACATAAGCGAATCTTATGTACCGTTCACAGACAGGCGAGTGACACGTAATTCAACCAATCTAACAATCACGGTAGCAGCATTGAGCGTTTGTATTGCTACCTACCTGAACTGTATCACGTTAGCAATCTTCCGCCAATTCTCCAATTCCCGGATAACAAGGCATATGAATGTATGAATTTATGACATACTTGCCAAACCTGTTCATTGTAAAACGGCTTTATTTGAAAACTCCGCTGAATTGCCATTGGAGGCGGGCGTTATCTGCACAGATGGCCGTTTAATGTAAACACATACGCTATTCCATTCCTCAGCTCTTCTCTGAATTTCCTCTGTGTCAGTGTGTAGATACACGTATTGGTGCACAGGCTGAGAAATTGTAACATGAACCCAAATTGTTGGAGGATGTATACCGGGGAACTCAAATATCTGTCCTCGTAAAAATAGTTTTGCGCTTGCCATTTTAGAGAACGGACTGCATGGGGCATCCACAATAATATGAAATTAGCTGATATAGAAAACAGCAAAATAATCGATTTTCTGCGTTTTTCCACCTCGGCATCTTTCTGATTGTCGCTGCTGTCCCGGAGCTTTCTGCGGACTCTATTTGCCACAACGATATGTCTTACGGTTAACCCGTTAAACACCAGGATTAAGCCTATTGGGAGCAATGGTGTTAAAATACTGAGCAGTAATTGGTATCCTTTCCACACGGGTGAAGTAGCGTATTCATATGTGACGGTGCACCGCTACGGCATGTTGTCAATGATGACGTAAGGTTCAATGACAAAGTATAACGGGGCACATTTCCCGCAGCTCACTGTAACCACGGTCACGATAACCACCATTGCTGTTCCCTCGGTGCAGTATCGCTCCCGCAGCTTTCGGCAACATATCGCGATGAAGCGATCGAAGGTAAAACTGACCGTGAACCAAACAGAACAGTCCGTCGTTACAGCCCGAAATAAAAGTGTCAGAGCGCATACAGGAGTAATAAGCAGGGATTTGGAATAAATGTAGATATTGTTGGTCTGTTCCATTAAAGCAGCAACGATAACCACCATCAGATCCGCTGTTGCCATTCCAACCAGGTAACGGGTGATGCATTTGGAGAGTCCGCATTTTCCCCGAGAGAGGATCACAATCGCCGTTAAATTAACTGCAAGAAATTTAGAAAGAGATTAGAGATATGGTCATCTCCCTGCATGCCCCCATTCTACCGATGGTATGCAGGGTAGTGGAAAACGGGAGTCTCCGTCACTGCACTCCGGTTGGGCAGGTTCGAGCAAAGAACCCGAGTTCCACGACTCACGAACCGGAGAATGGAAAATCGTTCCAGTGAACAACACCATTTCCATTAATAGAGGTGAAAGAGCTGAAGGGATTGTTTGCAGCCGCGACAAAGTGGAATCAAAAGATACAAAACACAATTTATGATTTACAGACCCGCGTGTGTGAAATAGACTGGACAGTCATTTAAATAAGCTACTATGCTGTTTTAAGGTCGAAGTATCTGCACTGATAGAAACTCGGACCTAGAAAAGCAGAGATCAGCATCACTTCAGAAAGCCTAGCGAGGTGAAATTATGAAACAATGACAATATTGGCTTATACGTAATTGACAAAAGAATAATCACTTCGAACAAAGTACGAAAATGAAAATAAAACAATCAGATGCCTGAAACCTCCATTTTGGAAACACGTTTCAGCCGACGGTAGCATCTGTGCTCAGTAAAGGTGCGGATACCGCAGCCGAGTGACGACGGCACCGGACATAAAGTAACCAGCTCCGGCATCTTACCGGGGACACCAACCGCTACAAGCGTGGGATAGAAAACGGCCGCGATGTAGTAAATCGCCGGATATCCCATATTCCGTCAGAATCAGCGTTCAGTTGTACGGAACGTTTCAGCTGCTCAGATGGACTGGTGATCGGTTTACCAGACTTTTATTGAGGAGAGAGCAATTCCACTGAGGCAATTAGCGTGGCTTTCCCGTCAGGGACATTAGTGACAAGCAACTGCACAAACATTTACGTTAAACTATCTTTACTCTCTCAATCCCCTTGTCATGAATTTTACTCCTCAAGGGATTTTGCAATGTAATTACTTTAAAATAAAATATGATGTGCTTTTTTTCCATGTTATTGTCCATGATACCTGGCTTCAGCTATTTAAATGAAGATATATTTTGTCATTGTTGCTTGTAAATCAGGCATTCAGCTTGAAGTCGATTTATTTGGAATATTTGACGGAGCACATTCGCTTCTGAAATTGAGGGGAGTTTGTTCTGGCGGGTGAAATGGAGAACACTTATTTATTAAAGGGGAACTTTCATCATCTTTTCTTTCCTTCGTTGCAGTCATTCCGGACGATTTGAGTGATGGAAATCACAGTGGCACCTGACATGTGTTACAATAAAATACACTGCACATATTCCTCCAAACACTTTAAAAGATCCACTGCGATATTCCAGAGACCTGTCGTCAAAAAGGAAGAGCGACCTCGGGAGATTAGCGAGGGCTGCGGACAGTTCGAAGAACAATGTTTTCCAGTGCACACATGGGCCGTTTGGAAGGAACCTGACCTCTGCCAGTGAAGGACTTGACCGCCCCATACCCGTGACCTGCGATGCAGTCTATTTAACTTTAAAGATATTCTTAGACCTGCTACAATTCTACCACTATTTCTCCATCCATTCTCTGTTTGAACAGATATAGTAAGCAAAATCTGTGATCAATCAGCAAGTTCTCAGGCTGTTGTATCATTTGCCACGAAGTTGTATATTCCCCCCCACGCCCCGATTTACTGTCAGGTAATTGCCTTTCGAGCGTCTCTATGAGTCTGTGCAGAACAGCGGATGTGGTCAAGCTCACCTGTCAATCACACTTTCGTCTGCTCCTGCAGTGCACCGCTCCGTGCCGATTGTGGTTCTCGTACCGATGAGCGGCCCTCGGTTTATTGGAGAAAGTCTCATCACTCTGTTTCCATTGTAGAACTCGTACTAATGTGCGGCCCTCGGTTGACTCGAGAAAGTATCACCTCTGCCTTCAAATTCATCCTTCCAACGTGAGTCACTCCGTAACGTTCCGGGTTGAACTCCATTTGTAACTTCTCAGCGCTGCTCTGCGTCCTGTCACTGTCCTGTTGTAAACTCTGACTACCTCCTATACTAACCCTAATTCCACCAACCTCCACATCAGTGCAAATGCAATAAACCACCCTTCAATTTATTTATTCACATCCGTTTAAAGCACATGGTATCGATGGTATATTAGTTCCAATAAAGTCTGGTGTAAAGTGAGAGGGTTGCTCATCGGAGAGTAAATGAAGGAGCTGCGCAAGATGGAGGCGGTGAGGCGCTGCCTTCAGGTAGGAGTCTGTGCCGCGCCCCAGTGTTCGCTCGGCAGTAGATAATCTATTTGTGAACAATTGCAGATCAGCGTGTATTCAAAGTGCCCAGGGGCTTAAGGCTGCATAATTGTGTGTGTGTGTGTGTGTGTGTGTGTGTGTGTGTGTGTGTGTGTGTGTGTGTGTGTGTGTGTGTGTGTGTGTGCGTGTTTGTGTGCGCGCGCACGCGCGCGTGTACATAATGTGTACATGATTTTTCCTGATATCCTACATAAGTTTGCTATCTTTCCTTTTTATACATATTGTGTGTGCATTGTGCCATGTGCGACTGTTAGTATTACAATTAACAGCAGGTCTTGGCTGTATTCATGGGCAGTCCTGTGTGATGACATTACAATGAAACTTCAATTGAAATTAATTGAAATGAAATGAAACCGTTCCGTCTGTACAGATCGCACCTTCAGTGGAAGAGAATCTAGTGATACACATATCTGAAGTTCCCATTCCAACCCTAATGTTAAACTGAAAATTCTTTTTAATTTTGTCCACACCTGCACGTACATAAGTTTGCTGAAATGTCTCCCTCTTCCCTCCTATATACTGGTGTCTAAAACATAGGCAACATAGAAACATAGAAAAATCTACAGCACAATACAGGCCCTTCGCCCCTCAAATCGGAGCCGAACATGTCCCTTTCTTAGATTGACCGAGGGTTTACCCATAGACCTCTATTTATCTAATCTCCATGCAGCCAGCCTGGAGTCTCTCAAAAGCCCCTATCGTATTCGCCTCCACCACCGCCGCCGGCAGCCCATTCCACGCACCCACCACTCCACTTAAAAAAAACAAACTTAACCTGACAACACCTCTGTACATACTTCCAAGCACCATAAATCAATGCGCTTTTGTACCGGCCATTTCAGCCCTGGCAAAAGGGGTCTGACCATCCACACGATAAATTCCGCTCATTATCTTGTACACATCTGTCTGCTCACCGCTCATCCTCCGTCGCTCCAAGGAAACAAGATCGAGTTCACTCAACCTCATGAGGCATGCTCCCCAATTCCAGCAACAACCTTGTATTTTAGGGAGAATTGTGAAGTATCTGCAGAGATCCTGTAGCAGGAGAATGGGAGAACCATTCCCCTGGGAATTCTGAACATACTCCTAATTTATAGATGAATGGATGCCTTATAACCATCTGCTGGAGTACAGGGGCTCTATTTCACCCGCTCAACTTCCAGAATGATCCCGAGTTTATCCAGTTCCAGTTCGAACTCTGGAACGCACAGTGATAGACGGGTCAGCTGGATGACCTTCTTACAGGTGAAGTTGTCAGGGACTCTGTAGGTCTCCATGCCCTCCCACAACCCGTAAGGCAAGCAGTCAACTCTCCTGCAGGAATGCTTACTGCTCTTTCTACTGTAATTATAAACAAACAATCAATAAACTGAGAAGAAATCTACCGAAAGTTTTGCGCCTTCGATCACCCGAGTCTCTCCTCCTTACAGCATCGAATTGGATCAGCCCTCTAACTCGAACTGTGTCCGCGCCCACGCCTTCACTCCCAGGTAAGCACCTGCTGCTCCGGTTCATTACACCGATACAGAAATTCAAACAATGAATGAAATTCACCCCACACCGTGCCATCACCCAGACCCGGAGTCAGAAACAGATTGAAGCTCCCTCCCCCCGGTCCCGTCACACACTCTGGGCATCAGAAGCTGCTTTCATCTCACCGCCCCCATCACCCCGCCGTTCTCGTAGTCCTTCATGGTGTGTCTGTCTCGGAGACTGTGCCTGTGTTCGTGTTCAGATGGTGAGCAGTGAAGAGCAGAGAAGTGGGAGAGGTTGAGGGGGAGGGAGTAGGGACGTGGTGTTGAGACAGTGGTCACTGGGAGAAAGTAGTGTGGAACCGTAAAACCAGCCTGTCCGCACAGAGCGGTGAACAGGATCAGAACCGAGAGATCGACATCCGGAGGAGGGGGTTGGGTGTTGTAAAGCAAGATGTCACCTCTCCCCCTTCCTCCCCAGAATTCCAGATGAACCGCGGGGTGTTGAGGAGCGAGAGGGGACGGAGCGGGTCAGGGAGACCGGGCGAGGAGGTGCGGAAGGAGGAGATAACGGAGATGGCAAAGAGTGCGGGAGACGGAGGGTTGATGGAGTCGGAGTGTGTAAAGGAAGATTGCAGTGATGGAAATGAAGGTAGGGGAAATCGGCATCGGGTAGAGAGTGTTGTGGTGTGGTGGTGTTACCTCTATCTCTTCCCCTCAATTGCACATTAACACAGAAAGGGAGTGGAGTAGAAGAGTGAGCGGGATGGTGGAAATGCGGAAGGCTGCAGGGGACGCAACGTTTCAGAGAGACGTGGACAGGAATTGAGGAAGGGGGGATAACAGAGACGGCATGAGGTGTCGGGGAAAAAGCAGTAATGGAGCCGAGGTGTGTAGAAGGGAAGGTATGACGAAAACGGGGGAGGGTTGTGACGTAGAGAATGTTCTGTCTGACTGTGGCGAGGTTGGTCGTCGGGGAACAAGGGGTTGACGACGAGGGGAGTCGTAGAGGAGGAAGGGGCTGACGGAGAGAGGGTAGGTGCAGGCACTGCTGGTGGTGACAGAGCCAGGCGGTGTGTAGAAGAGCGAGGGGTTCATGGAGATGGTCAAGGGTGATTGGAAGGGACAGAGTGACTGGAACCGAGAGTGGGGAAGAGGGAGGGCCTGACAGAGACTGGGGAGGGGATGAGGAGGAAAAGTAGAAACAACTGAGGAGTGTAGCGGTGCACAGGATGGAGGGAGTCATGGAGTCGAGGAGGATTTTAGTGGACGGGAACGGTACTGATGTCGGGGAGGGAAAAGATGACGGAGACGATGGGGGTTGCAGTTCAGTAACTACACGAGTTGGAAGGTCACGTTGCAGTTGAAAAAGACATTAGAGATGGGCACCATGTTCGGCTCTGCTCGCTCCTTTCTCTTCTGTAACCTCTATTTTCTCGGCCGATGTAAGAGTCATCCTTCAGGTGGGTGAACCCTCGCCGGTCCCCGGGTTCCGAATGTGTTTCCAGTAGGCACGGAAAACCTTTGCCACCACCAGGCTGGACTGTTCAAGGAGCCCGCATTCACCACTTCAACTGGCAGCTCAGTCCACACTCCCACTGCTCTCTGTGTGAAGAGGCTCCCCCTAGTGTTCCCTTTAAACTTTTCCCTTTTCACCCTTCGTCCACGTCCTGTTTTTTTTCCTCAATGGAAAAAGCCTGCTTGCATTCACTCTATCTGTACACATCACAATTTTATACACCTCTATCAAATATCCCCTCATTCTTCAACGCTCCAGGGAATAAAGTCCTAACCTATTTAATCTTTCTCTGTAACTCTGTTTCTCAAGTCCCGGCAGCATCCTGGTAAACCTTCTCTGCACTCTTTCATCCTTATTAATATCCTTCCCGTAATTCGGTGACCAAAACTGCGCACAATACTCCAAAATCGGCCTCACCAATGCCTTATACAACCTCACCATAACATTCCAACTCTTATACTCAATACTTTTATTTGTAAAGGCCAATGTGCCAAAAGCTCTCTTTACGACTCTATCTGCCTGTGACGCCACTTTTAGGGAATTATTGTAACTGTATTCCCAGATCCCTGTGTTCTACTGCACCCCTCAGTGTCCTACCCTTTACCTTTTATGTTCTACCTTGGTTTGTCCTTCCAAAGTGCAATACCCCACACTTGTCTGCATTAAACTCCATCTGTCATTTGTCAGCGCCTTTTTTCCAGCTGTTCCAAATCCTCTGCAAGCTTTGAAAACCTTCTTCACTGTCCACTACACCTCCAATCTTTGTATCATCAGCAAAATAGTATCAAAATGCATGTATTTTAAAGACACCAATGCTAAATGTCAACAATGGTATTAGTATAATGCAGAGCATATAGAAATCCCTCAATTTACATTACCACTGTAAATAATATTTTCTCCTTTATCACAACCTGGTAATTGACTAGTGCACTTTCAAAGGTGAAGCTTGTTGGGCTACGAACTGACAGTAAACATCAAAACACTTCATTATGGGTAACCAACACGCAACTTCATTACATTAGTTATCCTCTGCACCTTTACGGGATCCAGCGGGGCACCGAGTCGGGTTGTGGCGGTGGGAAGACTGGAGATAACGGAGATGGGGATGTGTGCAGATAGGGAATGTGTCACGAAGAAGGGGCAGCATGTAAGGAAGGGACGGTGACGGGGACGATAGTGGTGTAAATGAAGGAGTGTGTGACGGAGACAGGGAGTATTGCAGGAGAGCGAGGGTAGACGGAGATGGGGAGGAGTCCTGGAGAGGGAGAGGATTTTGCATACGGGGGGGATTGTGTCCTTGCTGTGGTGAAGGGCCTGACGGTGTTTCAGTATCGTTGGGCGGTATGTTCGTGTTATGCTGCAAGGCGTGTCGGTGCACGGTGTCACGGTGAGGGGTGCGTTCATGTCCCGTTGAGGGCTGTGTCGGTGTCACGGTGAGGGATGTGTCTGTGTAGTAGTGAGGGTTGTGTCGGTGTCACGGTGAGGGGTGTGTCTGTGTAGTAGTGAGGGCTGTGTCGGTGTCACGGTGAGGGATGTGTCTGTGTAGTAGTGAGGGCTGTCTCGGTGTCACGGTGAGGGTAGTTTCTGTGTAGTAGTGAGGGCTGTGTCGGTGTCACGGTGAGGGGTATGTCTGTGTAGTAGTGACGGCTGTGTCGGTGTCACGGTGAGGGGTGTGTCTGTGTAGTAGTGAGGGCTGTGTCGGTGTCACGGTGAGGGGTATGTCTGTGTAGTAGTGAGGGCTGTGTCAGTGTCACGGTGAGGGGTGTGTCTGTGTAATAGTGAGGGCTGTGTCGGTGTCACGGTGAGGGGTGTGTCGGTGTCACGGTGAGGGGTGTGTCTGTGTAGTAGTGAGGGCTGTGTCGGTGTCACGGTGAGAGGTATGTCTGTGTAATAGTGAGGGCTGTGTCGGTGTCACGGTGAGGGGTATGTCTGTGTAGTAGTGAGGGCTGTGTCAGTGTCACGGTGAGGGATGTGTCTGTGTAGTAGTGAGGGCTGTGTCGGTGTCGCGGTGAGGGGTGTGTCAGTGTCACGGTGAGGGGTATGTCTGTGTAATAGTGAGGGCTGTGTCGGTGTCACGGTGAGGGCTGTGTCAGTGTCACGGTGAGGGGTGTGTCGGTGTCACGGTGAGGGTTGTGTCTGTGTAATAGTGAGGGCTGTGTCGGTGTCACAGTGAGGGGTGTGTCTGTGTAGTAGTGAGGGCTGTGTCGGTGTCACGGTGAGGGTTATGTCTGTGTAGTAGTAAGGGCTGTGTCGGTGTCACGGTGAGGGGTGTGTCTGTGTAGTAGTGAGGGCTGTGTCGGTGTCACGGTGAGGGGTGTGTCTGTGTAGTAGAGAGGGCTGTGTCGGTGTCACGGTGAGGGTTATGTCTGTGTAGTGGTGAGGGTTGTGTCGGTGTCACGGTGAGGGGTGTGTCTGTGTAGTAGTGAGGGCTGTGTCGGTGTCACTGTGAGGGGTGTGTTTGTGTAGCAGTGAGGGCTGTGTCGGTGTCACGGTGAGGGTTGTGTCTGTGTAGCAGTGAGGGCTGTGTCGGTGTCACGGTGAGGGTTGTGTCTGTGTAGTAGTGAGGGCTGTGTCGGTGTCACAGTGAGGGGTATGTCTGTGTAGTAGTGAGGGCTGTGTCGGTGTCACTGTGAGGGGTGTGTTTGTGTAGCAGTGAGGGCTGTGTCGGTGTCACGGTGAGGGTTGTGTCTGTGTAGTAGTGAGGGCTGTGTCGGTGTCTCGGTGAGGGCTGTGTCGGTGTCACGGTGAGGGGGGTGTCTGTGTAGTAGTGAGGGCTGTGTCTGTGTCACGGTGAGGGTTGTGTCTGTGTAGTAGAGAGGGCTGTGTCTGTGTAGTAGTGAGGGCTGTGTGGCTCGTATGTCGAGAGGTCGTTCTCTGAGATTCTCAATGCAGCGTCATATTCCTTCATCTACCCAGCCCCCTGCCTTTCCCATCCCATGAGGTCAAAGCTCTCCCTGACCCTCCTGTAGAGCAGTGAACGTCAATCACCGAACAGAGGAGACCCTTCGGCCCGCAATGCTGTGATATACCAATTAATCCAAATCCCCTCTGCCCAACACACGGCTATCTCTATCAATTCCCTGCAAATCCACGTGACTGTCAAAGATCCAATGAAACGTCTCTATCGATCTGTCCTCACCGCCGTCTCTGGTAGTACAGAACAATCACCCACCCGTCTCTGCGTGAATAAAAAACTTGTCAACCTCATCTCCTCTGAACCTACCACTCTCACCTCAATGCATGCTCTCTTGTACTCGACATTTTTATCCTGGTGGTAATAACACCCGCTCTCTGGTCCGTCTGTGTCTGTTCCAGTAAGATAACCCTCTGCCTGTTGTCCCCTCCGCCTTCGCCGCTCCAGAGAAAAGAAACCGAAAATTCTGACCACTGCCTTTAGATATTGCCCTCTATTTCGGGCAGCATCCCAGTGAATCCCCACTGTATCCTCCCCAAAGACACTCACACTTCCTTTAACGGAGCGTCCAAAAATTAATCAGGAATCTCCGAAACGTCAAACCCAGTCCCAACTCTTATCACTACGCCCCTTGGTTATGCGGCACTGTTCCCCATTCACAGTGTGTGGTCCCTGATCCTCTTCATTGAAGTCCCTCTCTCCTTCAAAACCTCCCATTATCATCATGACACAGCATTTGGGCTCCAATTCAGCAGGTACATCTTTGCCAGAAATCAACTCGGCCGAAACTGCACTTGACAGATCATTCATTCCTGACGTCAAAAAAGTTGGTCTTTATTCAAATTAGAAACTAAATCCGAGGTCATAAAAATCCTTTTCCATAATTAACTTAAAACCAATGGCATTATCATCACTAGATGCAAAGTGTTCGCCTGCACAAACTTCTGTCCCCTGACTTGTCCCATTCCGTAGGAGGAGATAACGCATTGCGCTCTCTCGTTGGGTCTACCTACTGATTAAGGAAACTTCCTTAAAGACATTTGAGAAACAACCCCAGTGATCCTTTCACGGTATGGGGCTCACAGTTAATACCTGTTAAAATCACCCAATATTACAACCTTACGTTTCTCTACAGATTTGTTCTTCTGAATCCGCAGGACTATTTGTTGTTTTAATCCCTCTTTTATGCCAGAAAATCCCGCTGAGATATTATTTCAACTCAAGTTGATGTGTAAACTGAGAGAGTTGCTCGCCGGCAGAGGAAGTGAAGGAGCTGCGCACTGTGGGGCGGTTTGGCGTGGCCTCCAGGCAGGAGTCTGTGCTGCCCCCCAGTGTTCGTTCGGCAGAAGACAGGCTCTGTTGTGGTCGACTGCAGATATCAGTGGTATTCAGTTGACCCAAGGCCTTAAACTGCATGGGTATTTTTTTTTTTCTATTTTATACATAGTTTTTGTGCCTTCCGCCGTGTTTGAATGTTGACAATGTGTTTTGAACCTTGTTTCTGGAGTAACACTGTCACCGTTGGCTGTATTCATGGATGTTCATGTGTCGTCCTGACCTGTGAGATATATCTCCATTTGGCCATTTTAACCTGTCTCTCCCGACCAGAGGCAGACAAACTGGTGTACCTGTTATTGAGCCGCTGGGCCACAGGGGGCCGTTGTACTGGGCCTGGATGTTTAACCCCTTTGAATATCTGGACAGTCATTCAGTTTCCTGCGAAATGAACATCTGGTCTATTTTCCTCCCAATATGACCTGACAGAGAGTCATCGTATAACGACAAGATGATGAGCGGCATTGATCGTGTGGGTAGTCAGAGGCTTTTTCCCAGGGCTGAAATGGTTGCCACAAGAGGACACAGGTTAAGGTGCTGGGAAGTAGGTACAGATGAAATGTCAGTGGTCAGGCTTTTAGTCTGAGAGTGGTGAGTGTGTAGAATGGGCTGCCGGCAACGGTGGTGGAGACGAATACAATAGGTCTTTTAAGAGACTTTTGGATAGGTACATGGAGCTTTGAAAAATAGAGGGCGATAGGCAAGCCTAGTAATTTCTAAGGTAGGGATGTGTTCGGCACAACATTGTGGGCCGTAGGGCCTGCATTGTGTTGTAGTTCTTCGATGTTCCAATGTTTCTATCTTTATTTTTACTTGCTGATGAAGCCGCCTTGCGGATCGGTTGTTGTTCAAACAAACGCGAGGCTCTGGTTTATAATTCACACAATTCCCGCTCCCGAACTCTGATTGGAGGCTGTGCCAAGGGGAAATATGTATATATGAGTCTCTGACATCGTCAGTCAGACCCTGAGCGTGACTCCTCCCTACCATCCCAGCATACACACCCGGAGTCAGACGCTGAGTGAAGCTCCCTCACCAACATTACATCACACAAGTTAGGAGTCAGACAAGGAGTGGAATTCCCTCTCCGCTGTACCAAATTAACGGAAAAGGAGTGAAGCTCCCACTCACAGTCGCATAACGTATTTCCGGAATCAGAGAGAGACTGAATCTCCCTCACACACTGCTGTGTCCCATCACACACTGCTGGGGTCAGACACAGAGTGCGTCTCCCTCCATGCCGTACTAAACCACACTCTCGGGATCAGACATAGTGTGAAGATCCCTCCATACCGTCCCGTCACACACTTACCTGTGCAGACACAGAGTGCAGATCCCACCACGCCGTCCCATGGCGGATCCCCGGCATCAAACACGTGATGCTCCCTCGACTCTGTCCCATCACATTCTGACTGTACAGACACAGAGTGAATTCCCTGTTCCCCATCCCTTCACACATTCACCGTTCAGATATTGTATAGTTCAACTGCAACTCCCCAGCTCAAAACCAGTACAGTCGCATCACACATTACCCAAGACAATACGTGATCTAAACCCCCTCCGTCCTCCACTCTCCACTCTCAGCAATCCCCAGCACTCCCCCATCCCAGTCGTCTGGAATTCTGTCCCGGATACTGTGAGTGCGCGTGACAGGATGTGGATTATTCAGCGCGCACGTGTTCCAAGTTTTAATCCGCGACTCCAAATCCCGGGCTGGGGTCCGTCCCTCTGCAACGGGATGATAGACTCCCTCATCTGGAAACCACAGTCGGTAGCAACGTTATCGAGCGACAGGCTGTGTTGAGGAAGCAGGGGGGGCTGCAGAAGCGCTCAGGCAGATTAGGAGAATGGGAATAGACGTGTCAGACAGAATAACGTGCCGGGAATCGTATGGTCATGCAACTAAAAAAGCAGAAGTAAAATCGTAGAATACTTTCTAAAGTGAGGGATTTTTTTTTTTTTTTACCCAGGCAACCTGTTCATATTCTATACCCTCACAGAATGGTCTGGGTCTATTTTGAGCCGGCCCACGAATCCCCTCATAATATGTGTCTATAGAAAAGTTTGAACCTCAGGTCTATTTAGTATGTATAAATAGCCTAACTGACGTTAAAAATGAGTAATGAATTTTTAATTAATTTTTCAGAGATCCAAAATCCATTTCAAGAGTTACCGTCAAATTCGACCCGAATCAGCCTCAACGTACAAACATTCGTAGCACCAGTACAGAAGTATAAAACTTCAGGGTATTTGCGGTGCAGAGGGATTTGGGAGACTTCGTGCAGCTTTCCCAGAAGTTTAACCTGCAGCTTGAGCCGGTGGTGAGGAAGGCAAATGCGATGACAGCATTCATTTCGAGAGGACTGGGACGTAAAAGCATTGACGTCATTCTCAGGCTCAATACGTCACTGGTGAGGTCACATTTGGAGTTTTGTGAGCAGGTCCCGATCACTTATCTCACAGGGGATGTGAGACATTGGAGAGGGTTCACGGGAATGATAACGGGATTGGACGTGGTATTTTAGGAGGGGTATTTGACAGCTCCGGGAGACAGAACACCCACACACAGCGATTCAGGAACTGCTACCTCCCCTGCGCCATCAAATGTTTCAACGAATCAGCAAGAACTCGGGTGTTTATTAATATTTGCAATTTACATTAATTGTACATCTTTGCTCCGCACTGATGCTTCAAATGAACAAATTCCAGGGGTTATACGTTTCAGATAATAATTGAATTGCGATTCCGGTGGAAAACATCCGATAGGGTGGACAGGACACTTGGCCCGCTGGTCTTCACCAGTCACACTGAGTACAGGAGTCGGGAGGTCACGTTGCCGTGGTACAAGACGTCGGTGAGGCCGCCCTGCTTTAGGAAAATTGTCAGTGAACTGTATATATTGCACAGGGAGTTCTACGGGGTATTGCCGGAACTCGGAGGGCTGAGTTATGGTGGGAGGGAATGAAGGTTGGGACTTTATTCCCTGGAGCGGAGTTATAAACTTACAGAGTTCCATAACCCCGAGAGGGGCACAGACAGAGGGAATGCGCACAGACTTTCATCCAGGGTTGGGTTATCGAGAACCAGACGGCACAGGGTTGAGGTGAGAGTGAGTGGAAAGCAGAAAGAGAGAGGGAGAGAGAGATCAGGGAGACGGAGGAGTTAGAGAGAACGCGGAGGGGAGAGAGAGTGCCTGGGGAAGAGAAAGGGAGAGGTGTAAGAGGTGTGCAGAGGGAGAAGAGCAAGAGCGGGCGGAGAAAGTTCGAGGAAATAAGGGGAGGAGAGGGGGTAGGGAGAAATGTAGAGGGAGCGGGGAAGAGCGGGACGGGGAAATGGCGAGAACGAAGGGATAGACGGCGAGAGGTATTTGTCGGTGTCTGGTGGGAAGAATATGGTTGCGACAAAAGGAGGAGATGAAGTAGAAGTGAGGGGCAGAGAGGCTGGGGAGGGAATTTGACAGGATTTAGGAGTGAGAGTGAAGGGGAGAGAAGGAGGAGAAAACGGGGTAGTCACTTGATTCATGTCGACTCCACTGGCTGTTGGCAAAGACCCTGGATCTGTTCAGGAACATCCGGGAACAAAGGTGCCGACTTCTCGCAGATGAAACTCCGATTATCATCAGAAGGGTCACTGCTTCCGTACTGAATGCATTCTGGCCTTCCAGAGAACTTGTACAGGAGACTCCGGCCCACCGTCCTATCCAGGAGGGTTAAACAATTTCAACAGAGACAAAACAGCTTCAGTGGAGGACCCGAGCGGAGTCCGTCCCCAAGCTAATCCCATGAATTCGATCTCTCCTAATTGCCTGTGTGAGTCCGCAAAATCATCCCACTCAATCACTATCTCCCCCCACGGCCCCGTGCCGGTACCCAGAAAAATACCACGGTCCCAATGTCTCCCCATAATCCTGTGTCAGTTCCCAAACTAATCGTACTGACCCAATGTCTCCCCACAGCCCCGTATCCCCCAAACTCATCCCACCGAACCGCTTCCTCACCACAGTCCCCTTTCAGTCCCCATACGAATCGAACTGGCCCATCCTCCCCCCCCCCATCTGTTTCAGTCCCCGAACAAACCCCACTGTCCCACCGTCTCCCCACAGAACTACGTCTGTCCTGAAATAAATCCCACTGTTCCACAATCTTCCCTCAGCCCTGTGTGGTTCCAGGTTCATCTCGTTGTCTCTTCCTCTACCCAGAGCTTCGTGTCTGTCTCCTGACATATCCCACTACACCGCGCTATCCCCATACCCTCTGGTCCGCCTCCAGACTTATAACACTGGCACCCTCTCTCCCACCTCCTTGCCTCAGTTCGCAAACTAATTCAGTTAACCCACTGTGTGCCTCCGTCCTGTATCGGTTTCCAAACTAATCCAGTTGTCCTATTCTCGCCCCGCAGATCTATGTCGTTCACTAAACTATTCCCACTGTTGCTCCCTCTCCTCACAGCCCGGCGACTATCGCCAAAATATTCCCACTGCACCGCGCTGTCCCACCGACATGGGTCATAGCAAAATAATCTCTGTCACTGATCTCTCCCCAGTGCCCTCTGGCAGTTTCCGAAATATTCCCCTGCAGTGTCCTTCCCAGGCAGACAGGTGTCGGCCCCAAAATGTTCCGATTGAACCACCCTACCCCCTACCCACGTACAGTCTACAAGCAGATCCCAATGCTCCTCCCTCTAACTTCAAAACTACTTCAGTCCGTAATCTAATCCCAATTTCTCCCGTCAGGACTATGTCAATAACCAATCTTCACCCCACAGATTACAAGATAATCTCACCCGTTTTCGCATTTTTCAATCCAGTAAGCCAGTCTGGTGTCCAGAAGATTGTGCGATAGAAAGCGCTGGGAAGTTAAATTTACTTGATTAATGCCAAGAATTGAAACTATCTACGTACCTTTCCTCTATTGATTATAACAGGAATCTGTGATAGGACGGTGTGGAGGGAGATTCACTCTGTGTCTGACCCCGGGAGTGTGTGATGGGACGGTGTGGAGGGAGATTCACTCTGTGTCTGACCCCGGGAGTGTGTGATGGTACGGTGTGGAGGGAGATTCACTCAGTGTCTGACCCCGGGAGTGTGTGATGGGACAGTGTGAAGGGAGATTCACTCTGTGTCTGATCCCGGGGGTGTGTGATGAGACGGTCTGGATGGAGGTTCACGCTGTGTCTGACCCCGGGAGCGTGTGATGGGACGGTGTGGAGGGATATTCACTCTGTATCTTTCCCTGGGGGCATTTGATAACTCCTGTGTTACTGTGGGATCTTTTCTGTGCCATACCGCTTCATCACGTGAATTGATTTCCAGCAGCCTTGAATGAAGGTTTGAACATTCTTGCTTCGCTTTTTGGAAAGATGTTTCAAACGTGGATACGTAATAACACCGGTCTTTATTCGTGACCCAGTCCTCGGGACACGTTTGCTCTGAAAATCAGAGACAAGGGACAGTGAGACAGCAGACTGAATCTCCCTTCAGACTTCCCCAACACACACACCCGGCGTGACACACAGAGTGAAATTCCCTCCACGCGGACCCATCACGCACTCCTGAGTTCAGGCACAGAGTGAATATCCCTCCGCAATGTCCCATCGTAAATTAACAAGAATCAGACGCAGTGAAGTTCTCTCCACACCATCTCCACACAATCCTTCTCCCCACACTCCTGGGTCAAGACACAGAGTGAATAGAACATGGAATAATACAGCACAGTACAGGCCCTGTGGCCCACAATGTTGTGCCGACACTTCAACCCTTCCTCAAAGATAACTCCCCCCACCATAATTTCCTCCATGTACCTGTCTGATAGTATCTTAAATTTCATTAGTCAGAGAGTAACTCTCTGAGTTAAAAACCTTCCTCTAATATCCCCCTTGAATTTCCCACCTCTTACCTTAAAGCCATGTCCACTTGTACCGAGCAGTGGTGCCCTGGGGAAGAGACGCTGGCTGTCCACTCTATCTATTCCACTTAATAACTTGTATACCTCTATCATGTCGCCTCTCAAGGCACTCGTCACTGTTCCCTGTGTCAGACACACACATGACCCCAAACCCCAAATATGTCACCCAACACCCTTCTCGTCATAGTTTTTCATCACATGCGCACTGTGTCAAACACAGAATCCCATCATACATACACGGGGTGAGACACAGATTTAAGATCGCTACACCGTCCGATCACACACTAACATGGTCAGACGCAGATTTAATCTCTCTCTCCACGGACCCATTAGACACTCCAGCGGTCAGACGTAGCGTGAAGCTCCGTGCACACTGCCTTTTATAAACGACCGGGTTCAGACGTGGAGTGAAGCTTCCGTCTACATTGTCTCATCCAACACTCTCGGAGTCAGACACAGACACTCATTCCAGCGGTCAGACGTGAAGTGAATTTTCATGCACACGGTCCGGTCACACTCTTCCGGAGACAGATTCTGTGTGTTACTCCTTGCACACCGTCCTATCATGCGCTCCCGGGTTCAGACACTCTCCTGGGGTCAGACAGAGTGAAGCTCCCTCCACAACGTCCCATCACTCACGCCCCGAATCAGATACAAACTGAAGCTGTCACTCCACGACCCCATCACACTCTCCCGCATTCAGACGGAGAATGAATCCTCCGCGCACAGTCTCGGAACACACTCCCGGATTCAGAGCGAAACTCTCTTTACACGGTGCCATAACACACTTCAGGTGTCAAACATAGTGTGTCTCTTGGCCCTACCCCATCACACAATCCCACTGTCAGACACAGAGTGAAGCTGGATCCATACTGTCCCATCAGACATTCCCAGAGTGATACATACAGTGAAGCTGTGATATTACATCTTACAGACCCGTTTTCAGACACAGAGTGAATCCATCTCCACAACATCCCATCAAACTTTCCTGGATTCAGTGATAGAGTGAATCGTCTTCCACGCGGCCCAATCACAAACTCACCGGGTCAAACACAGTGAATCACCATCCATACCATTTCTTCACACACTCCCGATATCAAGCACAGAGTGACGCTTCCTCTCTCCATGCCTGCCCTGTGATGAGGAGCTGGTGAAAGATGCCTCACCTCTTCTGCTGGTCAACAATTCACAGAAATGGTGTCGGAGTTCGCTGTGCTTTTGTTTAAGAACGGACAGATTAGAGTTGAGCGCAGAAAGCTTGGATTGAAGGGTTGAGTTTAACTCATGGTAGTTTCCGTTGGAGGTGATCTGAGGCTGACAAATCTGTGATACTGAGAGAGACGGTGAAAGGCATTTAGCGTTTACAGAGAAACGAGAGTCAGCGTCACGCTATCGAACGGGTCGCAGAGAGTGTTGTGTAGGTGTCGCGGTGAAGGGTGTCACAGTGAAGGATGTGCTGGTGGTACAGTGAAATGCGTCGGCGTCACCATGAGGGGCGTGTCTCTGTCACGCTGAGGGATATATCAATAACCCGGTGATTGTTTTGTCGATGTTACAATGGGGTTCTGTGTAAGTATCTTGCGGGGCATGTTTGAGTGTCGGAGTCACTGTGTTACTTGTTTCTATACCCCGGCAAGAGATGTTCCGGATCACAGTGAAGTGTATCTCGATGTCACAGCGAGGGAAATGTCAGAGTGAGGGGCGTGGTGAGGTCACTGTGTGTGGAGTGTGTATCATGGTGTGGCGTGTGCTGGTCTCACAGAGAGGGGTGTACCTGTGTCACGGTGAGAGGCATGTTATGGCTACGGTAGGTGAGTGTCACGCTGAGGTGTGCGTCGATGTCACGAAGTGTACTATGCAGGTTTCTCTGTGAATTTCGGTGTCGCTATCACTGTGAGTGTTTGCCTGTGTCAGGGTGAGGTGTGGATAATTGCCTCAGTGAACGGTGCATCGTTGGTATGTTGAGGGGAGATACCGTCTCGCTAAGGGATATTACAGTGACGTGTAAGTCTTTGTCACGGGGCGGAGCTGGGCGGGTCACGTTGAGGAGCCTGTAGGTGTCACAGAGAGTGGTGTCTCAGTGCCACGGTGAAGGGCGTGTCGGTGTCCCTGTGGTCTTTCACAGTAACAATTTACTTAGAACCTACCTCCACCGTGGCTCGAAATCCCTGCAACAATCACGATAATGACGGACGTAAAGGGACCGCCACAGGCAGATCCTACGGTTCGATCTATTTCCCATGTTCTCTTTCAGTGTGTGGGTGAATTCAGCCGTGTCCCTCACTAGGACTCTCTTCCACCTCCCAGCCGCGGTCTCTCCTTCCACCACGATCACCCCTCCCTCACTCAATCTCAGTTACATTTAGCCTCATCGCTGAGAGTCCAAATCCCTTCACTTCCCGGTTCCGACAAGCGTCTCTCTGTTTCCAGAGATTTTGTCGTCTCTCACG
Organism: Hypanus sabinus; assembly: GCF_030144855.1. Classification (NCBI taxonomy): domain Eukaryota; kingdom Metazoa; phylum Chordata; class Chondrichthyes; order Myliobatiformes; family Dasyatidae; genus Hypanus; species Hypanus sabinus. Next base: position 376,153 of record NW_026781319.1, read on the forward strand.
AATGTGATCGATTAAGTTGGAGCCGTGAGTGTCTGATGGGTCTCTCAGGAGAGGCTTATCAACTAGATTATGATACATGGGATCCACGGGGAATTGGCCGTCTGGATTCAGAGTTTAGTATTTTTCGGCGTCACGGTGAGGTGGGAGTCGGTGTCATGGTGTGGATGTAACGGTGTCACGGTGAGAGCTGTGTCCCTGTCAAGGTGAGGGAAGTGTCAGTCTCACGGTGAGGGACGTGACAGTGTCACCGTGAGGTACGTGTCGGTGTCACGGTACAGTACGTTTCAGTGTGATGGTGAGGGACAGTTGTGACACGTTGAGCGGCGTGGACGAGGCACTGTGAGTTTTAGCTCACGTTTTAGTCCACACTCCCAGCTTACGGTCTGACTCCAACCGGAGTCAGTTCGACTCACCATGGATCGAGAGCCCGACCACTATCGCGAAGAGGACGAACGTAACTAGAGAGAGTAGATAGATCTTATGGTGCGGTGTAATTCCGATCTGCTCGTTCGGCTCTTGATTATGAGGACCTGTGGAGAGACGATTCAGATGAACAGAAGGAAAAGGTGGTGAGAGTGAGAGGGGAGCGATGGGGGTAAAATGTGAGCGAATGGGGAGAAGGAAAATGAGAAGAGAACGGAGACAGGGAATGACTGCATAAAAATAGGAAGCGATGTTATGAGTGAAGGGTGAGTGTGATGTGCGAGGGAGACAGTGAAAGAGTGGGGAAGAGAAGGGGAGTGAGAGGAGGAATAATGGGTGAGGGGGGGAAGAGACAAAGGGAGCGAGAGAGGAGGGGTATAAAGGAGTGGATTGAGAGATTGTCAGGGGTTTATTATTTTTAGTAGCTGTATTATTGTTCGCCCGCTTTGGTCTTTTTTTCACGCATGGGATAAATGATGGCCTTGTGGGCATTAACATGTTGTGGGGATTTTAGTGGGCTCCATTGTGTTTATTTGTTTTGTGGCTGCTGACAAGCAGAAGGGCGGCACGGGCACGTGATGGTTAGCGCACCGCTTTACAGTACCAGCGACACGGGTTCAATTCCCGCCGCTGCCTGCAAGGAGTTTCTAATTTCTCCCAATGACAGAGTGGATTTCCTCCGGGCGCTCAGCTTTCCTCCGACAGTCCAAAGACGTACCGGTAGGTTGGTTAATTGGTTATTGTAAATTGAACAGTCATTAGAAAACGGAATAATTCGGAGAATTGTTGAGCATCTCGGCCTGAAAGACCGGAAGTGCCTATTCCGAAAAGTTTTTCAAAAAAAAAATAAAACATAATATATTCTCAGTAAAAAGGGAAAGGATGGTGGGAAATAGACAATAGGCGCAGAAGTAGACCATTCGGCCCGTCGAAACTGCACCTCCATTTTGAGATTATTTGCTGATCATCTGCTATCAATACCCGTTTCCTGCCTTGTCCCCATATCCATTGATATCCCTATCCATAAGATACCTATCTAGCTCCTTCTTGAAAGCATCCAGAGAATTGGCCTCCACTGCCTTCCGAGGCAGGGCATTCCAGACCCTCACAACTCTCTGGGAGAAGAAGTTTTTCCTTAACTCTGTCCTAAATGACCTACACCTTATTCTCAAAACATGCCTTCTGGTACTGGAGTCTTCCAGCATCTGGAACATATTTCCTGCCTCTATCTTGTCCAATCCCTTAATATTCTTATATGCTGCCATCAGATCTCCTCACAATCTCCTTAATTCCACCGTGTACTTGCCCAGTCTCTCTAACCTCTCTGCGTAAGACAGTCCTGACATCTCAGGAATTAACCTTGTGAATCTACGCTGCACTTCCTCTACAGCCAGGATGTCCTTTCTTATCCCTGGAGACCAAAACTGTACACAATACACCATGTGTGGTCTCACCAGGGCCCTGTACACATTCAAGAGGAATTCCTTGTTCTTGTACTCAATTCCCTTTGTAATAAAGGCCAACATTCCATTAGCCTTCTTCACTGCCTGCTGAACTTGCTCATTCAACTTCAGTGACTAATGAACAAGGACTCCTAGATCTCGTTGTATTTCTCCCTTACCTAACTTTACAACGTTCAGATAATAATCTGTCTTTCCGTTCTTACTCTCCAAGTGGATAACCTCACACTTATTCACATTAAACGTCATCTGCGAAGTATCTACCAACTCACCCTGCCTATCCAAGTCACCGTGAATTCTCCTAACATCCTCATCACATGTCACACTGCCACCCAGCTTAGTATCATCAGCAAATTTGCTGATGTTATTCTTAATGCCTTCACCTAAATCGATGACGTAAATCGTAAACAGCTGTGCAACCAATACCGAGCCCTGTGACACCCCACTATTCACCACCTGCCATTCCGAGAAAACAGCCATTCACCGCTACCCATTGCATTCTATCTGCCAACCTGTTTTCTATGCATGACAATGACTTCCTCGCAATGCCATGAGCTATGATTTTACCCACCTATCTCCTATGAGGGACCTGATCAAATGCCTTCTGAAAATCGAGGTGCACTATATCTACTGGATCTCCCTTGTCTAACTTCCTTGTTACAAGCTCCAGTAGATTAGACAAATATGATTTACTCTTGGTAAATCAATGCTGGCTCGGCCAAATCCTATCGCGGCAATCTAGATATGACACTATTTCAGCTTTAATAATGTACTCTAGCATCTTCCCCACTACTGATGTTAGGCTGACAGGTCGATAGTTCTCTGTTTTCTCCCTCTATCCTTTCTTAAACAGTGGGATAACATTAGCCATTCACCAATCGTCAGGAAATGATCCTGAATCTAAGGAACATTGGAAAATGATCACCAATGCATCCGCAATTTTCTGGGCTACCTCCTTTAGTACCCTAGGATGCAGACCATCTGGACCTGGGGATTTGTCAGCCTTCAGTCCCATCAGTCTACTCATCAATATTTCCTTCCTAATGTCAATCTGTTTCATTTCCTTTGATACCCTATGTCCTTGGACCATGCATACATCTGGGAGATTGCTGGTGTCTTCCTTCGTGAAGACAGATCTAAAGTACTTATTAAATTCTTCTGCCATCTCTCTGTTTCCCATAACAATTTCACCCAATACTTTCTTCAAGGGTCCAACATTGTCCTTAACTATCTTCTTTCTCTTCACATACCTAAAAACTTTTGCTATCCTCCTTTATATTCCTGACTAGCTTGCATTCGTATCTCATTTTATTTCCCCGTATTAACTTATTAATTCATTACTGTTGTTCCTTAAAACCTTCCCAATCATCTGTCCACCCACTCACTTTAGCTCTGTCATACTTCCTTTTTTTAATGCTAGGCAATTTCTGACTTCATTTGTCAACCACTGTAGCCCCTTTACCCCCTTTGAATCCGTCCTTCTCCGGGGGATGAACTGATTTTGCCCTTGCTGTTCCACTGTCTTTTCTGCTAGGATATCCGTCCATTTAACTTTGGCCAGCTCCTCCCTCATGGCCCCATAGTTTCCCCTGTTCGACTGCAACACTGACTCCTCCGAGCTGCCCTTATCCTTCTCAAACTGCAGATAAAAACATGTTATGGTCAGTTCGTCCTAATGGCTCCTTTACTTCAAGATCGCTTACGCATTCATGGGTTAGAAATAGGGAGACGGTGAGGGAAAAGTTGGGGACGCAGAGAGAGAAAATGATAGACAGAAGGCGATGCAGGGTTTTTGAGAGAGCTCCAGAGCTCCGTCTGCGGGGCTGACGTCACTGCTATTTTTATTTTTTGCTGCCTATATGCCGGCCAAGTCAGTGTAGCCGCACGCTTTCAATACTCCTCTGAAATACTGAAAAACCCCAGCTTCTGTTCCAATGGGTGAAGAGAGTCAAACCTCAAACACCTCTCAGCGTGTGTTGGTTTCCTGTAAACTTCAATATCTAAATATATGCACAGAGGGCCTGAATAAACAGGATGTTGCGGTAGGGGATGAGCTGTTGGTTCTAAACCTCTCGTACAGTAAATGCAATTTATCCGCCCGAGAGAGTGAATAGAAGACATAAAGAGAGAGCTCGAGAGTGAAGCCAAATTGATTCCCACCAAAAATCAACTATCTCCATTTCTAACCCTCTCTCAACATTGTCTTCCACTTCTTGCCCTCCCCTTGTTTCAGTGATACCCCTTTCTGACCCGTCACTCACGATTCTTTCTCCTCCCAACCCTACCTATCCCCTCACTCTCCCTCCCTCTGTTTCTCCCCACTCTAACTACTTCACCCCCCCAGCCACTCTCATCCCTCCAGACCACCGTCCTCTCACACCCTCAATCTCTCTCTCCTGCAGCACTTCCTCCACCGGTTAATATTTTGTATTTATTCTATAATTGATCAAATGACATTAATATACCTCATTCAAAACAATCTCCTATATATCTAATCTCTATTTGAAACCAGTTGTATCAAAATTGATCCATTGTAAAAGGAATAAGTTTATTTTGAGTTAAAGGTCTCTTTGCTGATAAAGATTTCCTTATCTCATCATCAAATTTATTTTATTTCATAGATCAATCAAATGTTTTAATATAGGGGATTCTTTCTTTTCCCGTATTCATTTAGATTCCCATTAATATATAAAATCTTCTGGTGTATTTTCTCCTATTTTATCCAGTTCTATTTTAATCCATGCCGATTTATCTTTAAGTTGATTTGCTTAATAATAATTCTTAAAGTTAGGAAGTTTTAACCCTCCTAGATAACTTTCCAGGTCAACTTTTCCAACGATATTCTTGACATCTTACCTTTACAAAGGATCTTCCTCACATATTCGTGTAACTCTTGAAGAAACTTATGGGGTTGTTGTATTGGTAGTGTTTGGAATAAGTATTGTAATCAAGGAAATATATTCATTTTTACGGCATTTACTCTACCTACTAATGTTATTGGCAATATCATCCATTTATCAAGACCTTCTTGAATTTCCTTAAACATTTCCCAATCATCGGTCCTCCCACTCACCTTAGCTCTGTCATACTTCCTTTTTTAATGCTATGCAATCTCTGACTTCCTTTCCCCTTTCCGCCCTTTGAATCCTTCCTTCTCCGGGGGATGAACTGATTTTGCACATTGTGCATTATACCTACCATTGAATTTCCCCTTGGGGATGAATAAAGTATCTGTCTCTCTCTCTATCTATCTATCTATCTATCTATCTATCTATCTATCTATCTATCTATCTATCTATCTATCTATCTATCTATCTATCTATCTATCTATCTATTTATCTATCTATCATTGCTGTTCCACTGTCTTTTCTGCTGGGATATCCGTCCAGTTAACTTTGGCCAGCTCCTCCCTCATGGCTCCATAGTCTCCTTTGTTCAGCCGTAACACTGACACCTCCGAGCTGCCATTATCCTTCACAAGTTGCAGATAAAAACATCATATTATAGTCACTATCTCCTAATGGCTACTTTACTTCAAGAACGCTTATCAAATCCTGTTCATTACATAACACTAAATCCAGAATAGCCTCGTCACTGGTCGGCTCTCGTGCAAGCTGTTCCAAGAATGCATCCCTTAGGCACTCTACAAACTGCCTATCCTGGGGTCCAGCACCGATCTGATTCTCCAAGTTCACCAGCATGTTGAAATCCCTCATATCTACTGCGACATTACCTTTGCCAAATGCCAATGTTAACTCCCTATTCAACTTGCACCCAATATCCATGCTACTGTTTGGTGGCCTGTAGACAACACACAATAGGGTCCTTTTGCCCTTTCTGTTCCTCAATTCTATCCATACAGACTCCACTTCTCCTGATCCTATGTCCCCCCTTGCAAAGGACTGAATCTCATTCCTCACCAACAGGGCCACCCAAACCCCTCTGCCCACATTTCTATCCCTACGCTACCAAGTATATCCTTGTACATTCATTTCCCAGCTCTGATCTCCCTGCAGCCATGTCTCCGTTATCCCAACAACGTCATAGTTACCCATTTGCACCTGAGCTTCAAGCTTGTCCGCCTTATTTCTGACACTTCATGCATCAGATATAGTATTTTTAGCCCATTTCTCCTCTCTCTGATTGAATCTCTGCCTATTGTGCTTAACCCAGCTCCCGGAACTCCAATCGGGCTATACGCTCCTAGAATTATGTTGTCCTTCCTTAATTTACTTTTTTATTTCTGCACATTTAACTCCATGTTCCGTCAGACCATCCCTCTGTACATGTGTCCTCCTTATCAGTTGTTACGCCTCACCTTCCTCTACTACACACTTAGTATTCCGCAACCGTGTAGTCCCCACCGGTCCTTTATTCTTCATCTCGCTATCGTCTCTCAAATTCTGGATCCCCGCCCCCTGCAAATTTAGTTTCAACCCCCCCAAGAAGCACTAGCAAACTTCCCTGCAAGAATGTTAGTACCGCTCCAGTTCAGGTGTAAACCGTCCCATCGGAACAGATCCCACCTTCCCTGGAACAAAGCCCAATTATCTAAAAACCTGAAGCCCTCCCACCTGCACCAGCCTCTCAGCCACGTATTAATCTTTATAATCCTTCTGTTCCTTGCCTCACTCGCACGTGGAACAGGTAGCAATCCTGAGATTGTTATCCTGGAGGTCCTGCTCTTCAGCTTCGCATCTAACTCCCTGAACTCCCTACGCAGGACCCCCTCACTCATCCTACCAACGTCGTTGGATATATGGTATACAAATTGTATACTACAACCGGACCATCCGGTGTTTGTGATATGTGATTGTCCTGGATGAAAATAGACATGGATGGTTGTAAAATCTCAGAAGACACAAAGATTGGCGGTTTTATGGACAGGGCGAAAATACGCCAGTAGTTTCGGTGGGGTATAGATCAGTTGTAGATCTGGGTGGAAAATAGCAAACTGAGTTTAGCTGAGGCAGTGTGAGGTATTTTCCTTTGTGGTGTTAAATGTGAAGGAACAGGAGACAGTTAACGACAGAACCCTAAACTGTCGACAGGGGAAGGAACCTCAGGTTGATCACGCGGTTCAATGGAGAGATAAAGAGTAAACTGCAGAGGGCCTTTGACAAAGTCTCTCTCATGGGAGATCCATTCACAAGATTGTGATGACTGGGATTCACAATTAATTGGGAATTAAGTTTCCGTTCTGGCCTGTCCACAGAACCCAGAGGCCGGCGGACGTCCGTGACTGGTGGTGTTACCCACGGGACCTCTAATGTCTGTGGCCAAGACCTGTGAGAACCTGGAGATTTAACAAGGCTTTGTGTGTTTCCAACATCCTGCATCGTAGACCAGCCAGGACAGCAGAGGAACAGGCCCTTCGGCCGGCAATGCTGTCCGGGATGCATTCCCTCTGGTGTCAGACATTTCACATTAGGGAATGATACCGTCTATAACTCTTATGATCTTATCAACCTCATTTTCCTCCGCTCCAGTGGAAACAACCACGTGCCCAAGCCATCGAAACCAGGCAGCAGCCCTTTTAAACTCTCCGGATGACAGCAAAGGACTTGACATCCTTCCAACAACTGGGTGACCAGAACTGTCTTCAATACGCCTGATTCATGCTGACGGAAATTTTTTGTAAAGTTGCTTTATAACAGCCGACCTTTTAAACTTAGTGTCCCAACTAATAATGGCAGGAATGGCATTGTGAGCCATCCTATCAGAAACCATGGCATGAACAGTGGCATTGGATTACAAGATCCCTCTGCTAAAAACACATTTAGTGTTTTGGCTTTAGTAGAGAGCTATCTGTAAGCATTTCGACTAACAACGTGCAAAATTTTACGTTTGTCCGGGTTAAACACCATCTGCTATTCCTCCAACCCCTATCAGAAAATGATCCATCGCCTACGGAATTGAATGCAGGTCCTCGAAGCGATTCACAACACCATCAACCTATCATCTACAAACATACCAAACCACCCACCTATATTTTCATTCAGATCGTTTACAAGATAACCATGTAACAGTTACAACACGGGAACAGGCTACCACGGCCCTTCTAGTCCATGCCGAACGATTACACTCACCTATTCCCACAGACCGGCACTCAGCCCATATCACTCCATTCTTTTCCTATCCGTTTTTTTAAGCGACAATAATGAACCTGCTTCCACCAATTCTAAAGGACGTTAGTTCCACACAGCTAACACTCTCTGTGTAAAGCCGTCCCTTCTCGTGTTACCACTACACTTTTGCCCCTTATCTCTCAATTTATTCCCTCTTGTTTGAATCTCCCCTACTCTCAATGGAAAAGGCCTATCCACGTCAACGCTATCTATCCCCTTAATAATTTTAAATACCTCTGTCAACCTCAACCTTCTACGCTACGAATAATAAAGACCTAACTTGTTCAACCTTTCCCTGTAACTTAGGCGCTGAAACCCAGTGAACCTTCCAGTAAATCTCCTCAGTAATCTCTCTATTTTGTTGACATCTATCCTAAAATTCGGTGACCAGAAATATACACAATTCTCCAAATTTGGCCACACCAATGCCTTGTACAATTTTAACATTGCATCCCAACTCCTTTTCACATTGCTCTGATTTATAAAGGCCAGCATACCAAAAGCTTTCTTCATCAACATATCCTCATGAGATTCCACCTTTAGGGAATTATGCACCATTATGCCCAGATCACTCTGTTCTACTGCATTCATCAATGCCCTACTCTTTACCATGTATGTCATTTTTGATTAGTCCTACCAAAAGATAGCACCTCACACTTATCAGCATTAAACCCCATCTGCCATCGCTCAGCCCACTCTCCTGACTGGCCTCAATCTCTTTGCAAGCTTCGAAAACCTACTTCATTATCCACAAAGCCACCTGTCTTAGAATCATCTAAATACTTACTAATCCAATTTACCACCCCAACATCAACATCATTATTGCATGTGACAAACTACATTGGATCCAGTACAGATCCCTGAGCAACACCACTAGTCATCGGCCGCCAAACTGGCAAACAGTTGTCCACCACTACTCTCTTGCATCTCCCATCCAGCCACTGTTGAATCCATTTTACTACTTCAATATTACTACCTAACAGCTGAACCTTCCTAACTAACCTTCCATTTTGAAACCTGCCAAGGCCTTACTGAATTTCATATAGACAAGATCCACTGTATTACCCTCGTCAACATTCCGTCGTCAACTGCTTTACCCTCTTCAAAAATTCCATAAGATTTTATCTTATCAAAATCGTATTTTGACCTCCACACATAAACTCGAGCTGGTTCTTGCTAAATAGGCCCTGTCTATCCAGATAAATAGATGTAATCCAGATATGCATAGCGACATTGTAGTGCAGGCAGATGATAAGATTCAAGAGCAACGGAGAGGAAGATCTGATGTCAAGCGCACTCCTTATCGTATTAGAGATCCGTTATCTGTGTCAGTGATAGTCTGATTACTGTAGTGTCGAAGCTGTCCTTGAGCCTCCTGATACATGCTTCCGCATTTTCCCTCCGATGGGAAGGTGGAGAAGACAGAATGTCCGGGGACCTTTGATGATGCTGGGTGCTTTATCGAAACAGCAGTATGTGTAGAAAGAGTTCATGGAGGGGAAGCTAGTTTCGGAGCTGGGCTCAGCTCATTCCACAACGCTGTCTAGTTTCTTGCAGTCATGGGCAGAGCAGTGTTTATACTTTTAGTGAGGAACTAGGGTGTTTTATGAGAACAGGGTGGTAGGCATGGTGAGCAGGGAAGAAAATGAAACATTTTATATTTTCACTTGGTAGACTACTCTGTAAAGTTTTGCGTTCCAGGGGAATTTGACTGACCAATATGTCCAGATTGATAGCTATAATGGACGCTATTCAAGCCCCATATCAAGATCACAGATGGTAGATCACCCTGACAGAAGTGAGAGAGGAATGTTGGGGGAGATTATAGAACGTAGGGACCCACGGCTAGAGGTAGACTGTTCCCTGAAAGTGGAATCACAGGTAGACAGGGACCCTGGGGAGTGCTGTAGAGCAGAGGTTCCCAGAAGTATAGGTTCACGGTTCTCTGAAGGTGCTGTCACAGGTAGACAGGGCGGTGAAGTTAGCACCTGCCGCGCCGCCCTTCATCCGTCAGGGCAATGAGTACAGGAGTAGGGAGGTCATGTTGGAATTGTACAAGACGTCAGTGAAGCCACACTTTGAGTAGAGTGTTCCCATGACGTCGTCTTCCTCTAGATAAGATGCCACTGAGCTAGAGGGTGTACAGAGGAGATGCACGAGGATAGTTCAGGGACTGAGTTATGGAAATATGTCAGGCAGCGTTGGACTTTATGCCTCGGAGCGCAGAGGTGTCTGACAAAGAAGAAGAGAGAGATGTATAACATGTACAGGCAACAGGGAGGAAATAAGATGTTTGAGGAGTATAATAAGAATAAGAAAATAGTTAAGAAAAAAATCAGGAGGGCTAAAATAATAGAAGAGGTTACTTTGGCAGTCAGGGTGAAGATAATCCTAAGAGCTTCTACAGATATGTTAAGAACAAAAGGATAATAATGGATAAGATTGGTCCTTTTGATGATCAAGTGGTCGGCTATGTATGGAACCAAAAGAAATGGGAGAGATATTAAATGTTTTTTCATCTGTATTTACTAAGGATACTGGAATGGTAATAGCAGTAGATGATGCAACTGAGGACAAGATTGAGAACTTTTTTTTTTACCCTTCTGTAGGATGAGCTGCCAGAGGAAATGGTCGAAGCAGATTCATTAAAATTAGAACGCTTGTGCGTAAAACACGTGACCACTTCAAAGTAATGTCATTATTGTGAACTCTGACCTGCCGGTGTAACCACTGACATTTCGGCAGGTCCCGAAGCAAAGGGAGGATCTTCATACTCTTCCAAGTGATGTTCGTCTTTCGGAAGTTTCAGCACTGAGTATGTGGAGTTCAGACCGTCTGGAAAAGAATGAGAGAGAGAGAGGGATGGAAAAGGTGGATAGACCGGTAGAGAAAGTATATTGCCCATAGGCGGCGTCAGCAGAGCTTCACGAAGTGCGATTTCACGTAGGTGTGCGGCGGTTATTTACAAATGGGGCCTTCGAGAGCGCTAGGACTATACATGGTCTGTCAGTGGCTATATCCGGAGCAACAGTCGTCAGCTGGACAGCAGGGAAGGTTCAGGCATGAAAGGGAGGCACTGCCTAGCGGAGCGGTTATCAATGGAGCGGTTATCGAAGGAGAGATCTGAGACAGAGCGGTAGGGCTTTGCTTCATACGGGCCTCGGCGATAACGGGTCATAGAAACATAGAACATAACAGCACAGAAACCATTTTTTCTGCCTAGAATCGGAAGAAGAAGGTAGCGGGAATGCACCTAAGGATTTACAGCGGGAGGACGTTTTGAGATCTCGGGAGAAAAGAAAGGCCAGACTGCGCAGGCGCGTGAAGTCCGCAAGTTGAAGGCGAACAGTTTAAAAAGAAGGCAGCCATATCCAGCGGGCAGCGTTGGGAGCGGCCAGCGGAGTGAGAGGCAGCAGAGTGAAAGGGTTTGGGCTCCACGGGCGCCGGCGGTAACGGGACGAGGTGATGCAGATGTTGATTGCAAAATGACGTAGTATGTTGTGAGGTCATTTTTCTGTGGTCCGTGTCAGATGTGGGAGGTCCTGGAGTCTCCCGGTGCCCCGGACGGCCACCTCTGCAACCGGTGCATCGAAATGCAACTCCTAAGAGTCAGCGAGAGTGATGACGTGATAGAGAGGAGTTACACACAGGTGGTCTCTCCGGGACCACAGGGTACAGTGAAATGTGTCACAGTCAGAAGACGGAAGGGGAAGAGTCAGGCACTACAGAGTACCCTCTGGCTATACCCCTTGACAATAAGTACTCCTGTTTGAGTACTGTTGGGAGTACAGCCGACCTGGGGAAAGCGACAGTGGCTGTTCCTTTGGGACAGACTCTGGCCCTGTGGCTCAGACGGGTAGCGAAAGGAAGAAGAAGGCAGTACAGATAGGGGACTCCATAGTCAGGGGATCTGATAGACGATTATGTGAACGCAGGAAATTATCTTGGATAGTAATTTGCCTCCCAGGTGCCAGGGTCCTGGATTTTTCTGATCCAAGATATCTTGCGGTGGGAGGGAAAACAACCAGAGGTCGTGGTACATATTGGTACCAATGACGTAGGTAGGAAAGGGGAAGTGGTACTGAAAGAAGACTACACGGAGTTAGGAAGGAAGTTGAAATGCAGGACCTCAAAGGTAGTAATCTCGGGATTACTGCCTGTGCCACTAGACAGTGAGAATAGGAATAGAATGAGGTTTAGAATTAATTTAGAATCACTCCGCTGGGAGTACTCTGCAGGCTCCCAAATAGCCCTCGGGACACCGATGAGCAGATGAGCAGGCAGATATTAGATTGCAGCAGGAAATACGGGGTAGTAGTTATGGGAGACTTCAACTTCGCTCATATTGACTGACACCTCCTGGGTGCAGGGCGATAGATGGGGCTGAATTGGTCAGGTGTGCTCAAGAGGATTCCTGACACAGTATGTGGACCGGTCGACGAGAGGAGAGGCAATACTGGATCTAGTTCTGTGTAATGAACCTGGTCAGGTGGGGGAGCATTTTGGTGAGAGTGACCACAACTCCCTTAGCTTCAGCACAGATACGGAGAGGGAAAAAAAAAATCAGACGAAATGGTGCAGTGCTTAACTGGGGAAGGGCAATCTTTGAAGGGATGAGGCAGGAACTAGCGAGAGTAAATTGGAACCAGATGTTCGAAGGGGAAAGCACAGAAGTAATGTGGGAGAAGTTTAGGGACTACTTGAGCAGAGGTCAGGATAGGTTTGTCCCACTGAGGCAAGGAAAATATGGTAGGAAAAGGGCACAGTGGCTGACGAAACATGTGAGACAACTCGTCATGAGGAAAAAGGAAGAATATTTAAATATAAGAAGCAGGAAATAAGGGAGGCTTATGAGAAATATAGGGTCGCCAGCGAGGGGCCTAAAGAAAGGACAGCTCGAAGGGGGCATGAGAAGGCCTTGGCATGAAGGATTAAGGAGAACCCCAAGGCTCCCTAACCTCCTAAATGAACACTTTGCTTCATTACTCACAAGTGAAATGGAACTTGATCAGGATGAGGTCGAAGAAGAGCGGACCTGTGTGCCGGACAACGAGGAGATTAGGTAAGAAGAAGTGCTGGATCTTCTAAAAACATTAAGATTGATAAATCCCCAGTGCCGGATATGCTACACCCCAGGTTGTTGTGGGAGTTGAGAGAAGAGATCGCAGGAGCATTAATCATGATCTTTGATTCCTCTTTGGCTGCAGGGGAAGTGCCGGATGACTGGAGAATGACAAATGTAGTTCCCTTCTTTAAAAAAGGTAATAGGGAGAAACATAGGAACTATAGACCGGTGAGTCTTAAGTCAGTGGTATGCAAACTACTGGAAAGGATTCTCAAGGATAGGATCTACGAGCATTTGGAAACGTGCAGTCTGCTCATGGATAGTCAGCATAGCTTTGTGAAGGGAAGATCCTGCCTCTCGAGCCTGATTGAGTTTTTGAAGAGTTAACAAAAGAAAGTGATGAGGGTAGGGCAGTGGATGTTCTCTACATGAACGTTAGCAAAGCACTTGACAAGATCCCTCACGAGAAACTAATCCAGGAAGTCATGAGGCATGGGATAAGTGGAAACCTGGCAGTTCGGATAAAAATTGGCTTAAAGGAAGAAAGCCGAGGGTAGTTGTGGAAGGAAAGTATTCTGACTGGAGGTCGGTGACTAGTGGAGTGCCGCAAGGATCTGTCCTGGGACCCCTGCTCTTTGTCATTTTTATAAATGACCTGGATGTAGAGGTGGAAGGATGGGTGAGTAATTTTGCGGATGACACGAAGATTGGAGGGATTGTGGATGGAGCTATAGGTGGTAGAAGGTTACAAGAAGATATAGACAGGCTGCAGAGCCGGGCAGAAAAATGGCAGATGGAGTTCAATCCGGACAAGTGTGACGTGATGCATTTTGGAAGTACAAGCCAGAAGACTGAGTACAGGATTAATGGTTAGTTACTTAAGAGTGTGGATGAATAAAGGGATCTTGGGGTTCAAATCCATACATTCCTCAAGGTCGCTGCACAGGTTGATAGGGTAGTTAAGAAGGTCTGTGTGATGCTAGGCTTCATTAACAAGGGTATTGAATTCAAGAGTGTAGAGGTCACGATGCAAATCTACAAATCTCTTGTGAGACAACACTTAGAGTATTGTGTTCAATTCTGGTCACCTCATTACAGGAAGGATGTGGAAGCTATGTAGAGGGTGCAGAGGAGATTTATCAGGATGTTGCCTTGATTGGAGAAAGGGTCATATGAAACAAGGCCTTAACCCATGACCTCTGTTTTTTTTTTCTCCCCCTAGCCTCAGCGGTATAATCCTGTTTGCATTCACTCTATCTATACCCATCACAATTTTATACACCTCTATCAAAGCACCCCTCATTCTCCTACGCTCCAGGGAATAAAGTCTTAACCTATTCAACCTTCCTGTGTAACTCAGTTTCTCATGTTCCAGCAACATCCTTGTAAAACTTCTCTGCACTCTTTCAATCTTATTAATATCCGTCCTGTAATTACGTGACCAATACTGCACACAATCCTCTAAATTCGGTCTCATCAATGTCTTATACAACCTCACCATTACATTCCAACTCGAATTCTCAGTACTTTGATTTATAAAGGCCAATGTAACAAAAGCTCTCTTTACGACCTTATCGACTTGTGACACCACTTTTAGGGAATTATGTCTCTGTATTCCCAGATCCCCCTATTCTACTGCACTCCTCAGTGCACTACGATTACCTTGTATGTTCCACCTGGATTTGACCTTCCGAAGTGCAATACCTCACACCTGTCCGCGTTAAACTCCTGCCATTATTCGGCCCATTCCTCCAACTGGTCCAAATCCCCCTGCAAGCTTTGATAACCTTCCTTACTGTCCACTATAACTCCAATCTTTGTATCATCAGCAGATTTGTTGATTCAATTTGCCATATTATCGTCCAGATCATTGGTATAGATGACAAATAACAATGAACCCAGCTCTGATCCCTGTGGCACACAACTAGTCATAGGTCTCAGCTCAGAGTAGCAATCCTCCACTATCACTCTCTCGCTTCTTCAATTGAGCCAATGTCTAATCCAATTTACTACCTCTCCATTTATACCTAGCGACTGAATCTTCCTAACTAACCTCCCATGCGGAATCACATAGAGCACAGACAAGGTGAATACATAGAATCATTTTTTTTTCTAGGCTTGGAGAATTGAGGACCAAAGTGCTGAGGGATCAGGTGATGGTGATGCAAGTGAAAACTTTTTTTTTAATTGAGATGTGGGCCATCTATGGAACGAGCTGCAAGAGAAAATGGTCGATGCAGATGCTTTAGAAGTTGAACTTCTGTGCGTATAGCACGTGACCCCTTCATATTGACGCTAATGCTGTGAACCCAAACCTGCTTGAGCAATCGCTGATAGATTGACTGGTCCAGAGGCGATTGAAGGGTGTTCAACCTCATCGATCAGAAGTTCGTCTTTCCTAGGCTTTAGCGCTGAGCAGTTGGATGTTAAACCGGCTGGGAGAGAATGAGATAATATAATAGACAGTGAGTAATAGAAGGTGGAGAAGCCTTTAGAGAACCGTGGGAGTGAGAACAGAGAGACAGAGCAGAGTGAGGGAAAGAGAGAGTCGGACAGAGACGGATTCGACACGGTGAGGAATAGCTGAGAGGGAGGGAGAGAAGGTAAGGGAGGGTGGAAGTGACGGGAAAAGACTGGGATTCCAAGTAGGAGGGAGACGGTAGAAGGTATCGATAGGGGGGCAGAATGGAGGGTGATGCGATGGGCTGAAAGGTAGAATAGAATGGGGAAACAGAACAAGGATAGAATGGGAGAGAGTGGTGGAGGGAAAAGGGAGCGAGGTTATGAGTGGAAGGGAATGACAAGTGTCAGAGCGCTATCACAGTTGAGGGAGAGAGGGGATAAAGTGGAGGAAAAGGTGGACGAGGGAAAGAGGGACAGAGGCAGCGAGAGAGGGTTGTTTTATTATTTTTCATAGTTGTATTGTTGTTTTCAAGCGTTCTACAATTTTCACACTTTGGATATACGGTAGTTTTCAGGGGACTAATATGAAAATAAGCATTGCTGTGGAGATTAACACGTTGTGGGGGTTTTCGCGCTCTATTTTGTTTCTTTCTGTTGTGGCTGTTTGCAAGAGGAAGAGCGGTACGGTAACGTAGCGGGTTACAGTATCACAGTCTCGGGTTCACTCCCGCCATTGGCTGCAAGGAGCTGGTCCGCTCTACCCGAGACCGAGTGGGTTTCGTCAAGGTGCACAGGTTTCCTCCCACAGTCCGCAGGCATAAGGGCTTGTCGGTGAATTGTGATTGTAGGTTGTACAGTCATTAGGCCAGGATTAAATCGGGGAATTAATGGGCAGTCATCAGTCATCATTAACAGTCATCCGGTAAATTATTGGAAGGAGTACTAAGAGATAGGATCTACGTATTTGGATAGACAGGGTCTTATTCGGGAGAGTCATCATGGCTTTGATTTTGCTCGGTCATATATCGCAAACCTATTAAAGTTTTTCGAGGAGGTTATCAGGAAAGTGGATGAAGAGAACGCAGTGAGTGTGGTCTACATGGACTTCAGTAAAGCCTATGACACTGTCCTGTATGGGAGATATGTTAGGAAGATTCAGTCGCTATGTACACATGATGAAGTAATACATTGGATTAGTCATTGACTCAGAGGGAGAAGCCAGAGAGTGCGAGTGGAGGCCTGTGACAAGTGGTGTGCCACAGGGATCAGTGCTGGGTCCATTGTTATTTATCATCTATATCAATGGTCTGGATGATAATGTGGTGAATTGCACCTGCAAATTTGCTGATGATACAAAGATTGGTGTTCTAGTGGTCAATGAGTCTCAGCCCGAAACGTCGACAGTACTTCGCCTTATAGATGATGCCTAGCCTGCTACTTTCCAACAACATTTTGTGTGTGTTGATTGAATTTCCAACATCTGCAGATTTCCTCGTGTTTGCAGATGGAGTTTACAACGGACAAGTCTGAGGTATTGCACTTTGGAAGGAAAAACCACGGTAGAACATAGAAGGTAATTGGCAGGGCACTGAAGAGATCAATAGACAAGAGGGATCTAAGCGTACAGATACAAAATTCCTGAAGGCGGCGTTCTAAAGAAAGAAAGGGTAGCAAAGAGAGCTTTTGGTACATTGGCCATTGTAAATCAAAGTATTGAGTAGAAGAGTTGGAATTTTATATTGAGGTTGTATAAGGCATTTGTGAGGCTGAATTTGGAGTATTCTGTGCAGTTTTGGTCACCAAATTACAGGAAGAATATTAATAATCTTGAAAGAGTGCAGAGAATTGTTACAAGGACATCCGAACACAAAGTGAATCTCCCTCAACACCGTCCCATCACCCGCTCCCGGAGTCAGACACAGAGTGAAGCTCCATCCGTACCGTCACATCACACACTCCCGGGATCAGACACAGAGTGAATCTCCCTCCACACCGTCCCATCACACGCTCCCGGAGTCAGACACAGAGTGAATCTCCCTCCCAACTGTCCCATCACACACTCCCGAGGTCAGACACAGACTGAAACTTTGTTCCTTCGTCTCACTGCCCCACTCACCTCGGGAACGAGACTGTGAGTCCTTTTTCGTGAATTTCACGTTCATGTAAGTCTCGCTGTCGTCCATCCTGGCGAGGATTCTTTGCGTCTCTGATCTCAGAAAGTTGAAGTGACCGTTGACAAAGGAAGTCCGTGTTCATAGGGGAGTTTGACCGACAGCAACAAACACCAGATCAAGGGCCGATAATGACAGAGGCCGGGAGCAGGGGAAGGAAGTGCGCGGGGGGGGGGGTGGTAAGAGAGGGTAATGGTGCGACAGCGATTGTCTCAACAGATGAGAGTGGTGGGGGCCTGAGCAGTGAGAGTGGAGTTAAAGTGGGGGAAGGAGAATGAGGGAACGTTGGGGGAGGTCAGAGGGAGAGAAGGGGTGACGGGAACAGAGGGGGTAAGGGAATGAAAGGAAGGGGCTATAGGTGGGAGTGAATGGGTAGGGAAGGTCGAAAGAGCGGGGCAATTTGAGGAAAATTGGGGAGAAAGGGAGAAAGCAGAGTGCAAGCTGACGGGGAAGAAAGGGAGGGAGGTAGAGAGAGTGAAAAGGACAGGTAGGGGGCGTAGCGCAAGAAAGGGAAGAGAGAGCGCTGCAAAGAGGGAGGAGGGATGCAGTGATGGGACGATTGACAGAGATGTGGACGATGGAGTATGATAAGGAGAAGAGAGGAGAAAGGAGTGGATGAAGGGGATTTGTGAGGGATGACAGTAGTGAAGAAGGAGTGAACCAGAGCTAGTTATGTGACACTCATGCAGAGCCGCTAAAGTCCTCTCCACCGCAATCCGCGGTTGGCTCCTGGTTTGATCTTCTGACCC